>NW_027421295.1:0-4762 GCF_009905375.1 Apium graveolens | reverse complement strand
GTGCCAAGACCAAAGAATAGATCTGTTATTGGTACAAATGGGTATTCAAAATAAACTGATAGTGATGGCATAATTACAAGGAATAAGGCAAGGCTGGTTGCAAAGGATTTCTCAACATGAGGAATTGATATGATGAACATTTGCACCAGTGCTAGGTCAGAATCCATAAGGATATTTTGCTTACCTGCTCACAAGTTTATTGTCTTTCAAATGGATGTGAAAAGTGCTTTTATCATGGAGAATTAGCGGAAAAAGTATATGTTGAACAACCTCCAGGCTTTATAGATTCCAAATACCAGATTAGTCTACAGGCTTGATAAAGCCTTATGGACTTAAGCAAGCTCCTAGAGCATGGTAGAGACTTTTGCTCAGTTTTCTTCTGGAAAGTGGTTTTAATAGAGGAACTATAGACAAAACCCTGTTCTACCTCACCATGGAAAGGACTTACTGCTGGTCCAGATTTATGTTGATGATATCATTTTTGGGTCTACAAATGACAGACTTTGCAAAAATTTGTCAAACTGATGCAGTCAAGGCATCAGATGAGTATGATGGGGAACTTAGCTATTTTCTGGGCCTTCAAGTCAGCAAAATGAAGAAGACACTTTTATTTGTCAAACTAAGTCACCAGAAACTTGCTGAAGAAATTTGGAATGCAAGACTGTTCAAGTGCATCCACTCCCACCATGGCCACTGTAACAAAACTGGACAAGGATACTGGTAAATCATAGATATTACTGTTACAGAGGTATGATTGGCTCTCTACTCTATCTAACTGCTAGTAGACCTGATATCATGTATGCTACCTGTCTTTGTGCAAGATTTCAAGTAGATCCAAGAGAACCTCACTTAACAGATGTGAAAAGAATTTTCAAGTATCTTAAGGGAACAGCTGATCTGGGATTATGGTATCCCGAGAATCAGATTTTAAACTAATAGGTTACTCATGCAGATTTTGCAGGTTGCAAAATTGACAGGAAGAGCACAAGTGGAAGCTGCCAATTTCTTGGAGGCAGACTGGTTTTCTTGGTTTAGCAAGAAACAAAAGTCAATTTCCACATCAACTGCAGAAGCAGAGATATTGCTGGCAGAAGCTGTTGTGCACAGATTCTTTGGATGAAGAATCAGTTACTGTATTATGGGTTAACATATTTCAAAATCCCATTTACTGTGATAATCAAAGTGCTATTGCTATGACAGGTAATCCAGTTCAACACTCTATGACAAAGCACATCAGCATCAGGTACCACTCATCAGGGAACATGTGGATGTTGGTACAGTAGAATTGCACTTTGTTCCAACAGATCAACAACTAGCAGATATCTTCACAAACCACAGTGTGAAGCTACTTTTACAAGATCGGTAAATGAACTTGGAATGGTTTCAGGTTCTTTCTTTAAATCTGCATAGTTTTGTTCTGATGCATCAGATTTTATGATCAGTATTTACAGAAATTACTCTCTTTGTGTATTTTTGTGTTTAATTGAAATTTGCTTAAGTACTGACTATTGTCTGATGTAAGTTTCTAAACTCTGTTAGTGATATGTCTGTTAATGTAACTACTCAATCCTATGAGGATACCTGTGCTAGATGCTGACCTAGTAGTCTTCAATAAACTAGGGATCCCATTTAGAAGTAATTATTTCTGTGGAAATCTATTGACACAAGCAAATTCTGATATTGAGCTTAGTTAAGTTTACTTTGTCTATCTTATTACTAAGTCAAAACTAGAATATTGCTTCTCATCTGTTAAGTTCTGATACTAGTAAATCTGTTTGAATGTACTAAGTGCTGATAAACCTCACGTATCAAAAGAAAAAGAAAAGAATCAAGGATTAAAATTCAGGTACTCCTTTGAGATCTAGAGTACAAATGTGGAAGGGACGACCCAAGTGCATTGCTGGTATTAAGTAAATATGCATCAGAAAAGCAAAATATTTTCTTGGTGACTTTTCACACTCTATCATTACTGGAGAAATACTCTGATAATAGCATAAATTCTGATAAGCAGTCGTGACTCACTTACACTGAGAAGCCACTGTAAAATGGAATTTAAAAAGATGCACAAAATTAGCACAAAATAGTTGAGGTGGACTCAAGCATGAACTCATTCAATAGTAGGTTTCAGAATAATGACAGGTTTTTGGTAAAGTTTTAGTTCTGCCTTATTTCTAAGATATACTGAAGTGAATCAGACTTTACTCTTTGTCTGATATTTAGCTTAATGCACACACTCACACTCCATATGAATGATGAAATAACTGTGGTGATCTATGTTATTTTAGACTAACAGTTTCTGTGTCACATTGCACAAATTCTGAGGACAAGTTCTGATTGCATGTTCTGATGATTAAGTTCTGAAGAATCTAAATCAGAATTTGTGTGAGGGCTTACTAAGATAGGCGTTCATTTTTCGAGTTAAGAAATTATATTCTGATAACTGTTAAGTTCTGATATAGGTCTAAGTTCTGATATTACATTCTGATCCTTTACTTGACTTATTTGTGGATAAAATCTAAAAACAGTCTCATGTTAAATCAGAACACGTTTGGGTAGAATATTAACAGTTAATATCATTAGGGATAGTGGTTCACATATATGTACAGTAATTTTTACATGTTACTTGTGCGCATTAACCCTGACTTAAACTTCTAATGACTGTTTTCCTTCTTCCAAGTCTGGGGAGGCGAGGTAGAATTAATTCTACCATTAAATTTCTTTGCGTCTCCTGGCATTCTTTTGCCTATAAAAACAACCACTTCACATCAGCCTTCACATCAACTCTTTAATCACAAACTCACTCTCATTTTATACTTACCACCACAAATGGCTGCATTTGGCTGGTTTTTACAACTATGGCGATGAGACTGTACATGTCTTTTTAAAATGGGATTCCAACTCCATACCCCAACATCCCTCACAATCTCTGGATTCAATTTCCAGCGGCTATTAAACGTGATCTGCTGGCAGTTCGAAGAGAACTTCACCTTCGTCGTCTTCGAAAGCAGGAGCAAATAATATGACTCGCTATTCTCTTTGTCGAGAGTAGGAAGAAGAAATAATTTATTTTCTTCTTCCTGTTTTTCTTCATCATCAGCTTTGTCAGGCTTCTTAGCTCAGGACATTAGCTGTTGATGTTAGGTTTAGCAGCTTAGGACAATCTTGTAAAAGTTCTGATGTAATTTAAATTTCATGAATGTATTCTCTTAATATATTAATGAAATTTCTTTTTTTGCAAGTTCTTGTCTCTGAGATGTTCTGAAATGCATTGATAAATCCTAATAAATATTCATATTCTGATGACCATTACAATTTAAATTTAAATTAAGTTCTGATTTTCTGTTATCAGTACTTGTTCCCTTGATTTATTTTGGTCATTCTCACTCGAATTTTTTTTCCAGAATATTGGTGTTGCAGTGAAAAATAATTGAATAAGTGGAAACAGTTTCAATTTTGAATTAAAACTGATTTACCTCGATTAGTGAAATTACTGGGTAAGTGGAACGGTTTTTTCCTTGAATGATTACTGGGTAAGTAATGATTACTGTTTTCCCGTGCCCATTAACTATTCATTGTTACTGCATGTCTGACAGGTGTCCAACGGTTACATTTTTTTTTTTAAAAAAAGTATAAGTAAGTAGAGAGAGGATTTTCTAATCTTTTATTTCCCTTTTTTACTTTATCTCTCTATTTACTTTTACTCACTTTCTACTCCTGACGTTGGTTTTTCATTTAGACATTTTATCAAACCCTAACAGGCACTCTTAAATCTCGATTATTTCATGGAACCTAAGGATTTGATCATTAATGGAGTTAAATTTGTTCCCAATAACTATGCTGCAATTCTTGATCATGCTGAAGCTCCATCTGAGTTGCATTTTGTGCAAGATCTTCTTGCACACAGTGAAATCGGGTATGCATTGACCCAACCTTCAACCTTTTCAAGCCAACAAGTTCTGACATTTTGGAGGACTGGAAACTTTGATAATGGTGGTCAAAAAGGTACTCCTAGTATTGTTTTTGAAGTGGGTGATTCTACATATGGGGTAACTCCTGGTACAATTCACAAGGCCCTACATCTACCAGAAGGATGTACTTTTTCAACCCCGAAGGAATCAGCTTTGAGGTATGAGCAGAGTTTGGCAAAGCTTGGGTAGTTGAAACGGGCTCATATCAGAAAGGAATGGAGCTTCTTCTTTGACTGCATAACTAAAGCTTTTGGGAATAAATGCTCAAACTTTGATGCTATTCCTATAATGAGTCAGCACATCGGGTATGCTATCATTAACCAAACTCATTTTGATTTTGCAACTGCTGTGATAGGTTTTATTGGGGATAGGATGACAAAAGATAGGAATGTTTTCTACTTTGCTAGATTTTGTCAGCTTATTTTAATCATTGTTGTGCTGATAACCCCCAACCTACCACTGACTTAACTCCATCTTTCAAAATTGCAAAACGAGCCTTTAATGATTTGGTAAATGCTGATGTTAAGAAGAAGGTGGTTAGATCCTTACAGATTCCTCAATCTGTAAAACAGATTTTAGTAAATGCTGATCCTGATACCTACAGATCTGTTTATCCTGATGTCCAACCAACCACCACATCTCAAACACCACAACAATCATCAGCACATACCACTCATACTACTCAACCTACGCTCAGACAAAATCTTAAATCATATCTCTCCACTTCACAGACAGTTCAAACTTTATCCTCAGCACCTCCTGTGAAGCCTTCATCTTCCAAGGCTAAGAGAACA
>NW_027421294.1:0-42846 GCF_009905375.1 Apium graveolens | reverse complement strand
ATTTGTGAGAAATTTCGTTTTAGTTAGAATCTTAAATAATATACATTCTGCAAGATATTTTTTTTACCACATATAAAATTTAGGGTTTTTCAAGCGATCATATATAGCGATGTATTTCCTGCATAAAGAAGATCCAGGTCAAAATAGATTAAAATGATGGTCTCAGTCACCTAGCTATTATGAAGTGACTTTTATTGAAAAGTGGAAATGAATAAAATTTTACCCAAATCGCAAATCATATTTTGTAGGCTTCCCCTCTCTTGTGATATCATTTCTGTATATTATAAAATTTATTTATTTCCTATGACTTGCATATTGTAGGAGGCTATCGAACGTGCTACACAGGAAATGGCTACACAATATGATCCAGATGAGCCACCTCCGTCTCCGGCTACCCACAGAAAAAGAAATATTTTAGTCACATTGAAAGCTCGTATTCCAAAAAAGGGAAGGATATGGATATACCCAAACCCCTGAGTTTTTGGACTCGAGGAGGCAGCCAAATGGACCAGCTTATCCACTCCAGCCCGCATTCCAGAGCAACCATACGAAATGATGGGGAGGGCACTGAATGAGGTAACTGAGGGCAGAGGAAGGTTGTCTAGTGGTGGCTGAGCTTGTATGTTAACTCCTTAGGAAATAATAGGGTTTGTTATTCTCTGTCAAGTGTCGACTCCCCTTTCATACAAGTGCCTACGTACCCTATTTATATGGATCAAGCCTCACGTAGTTCTTGGTGAACAAGTCACATAGGCTAGGGTTAGGAATCTTCAGCCCGTGCAGCCCAAGCCCATGATAGAGTCAGGCCTTCAGCCAATTTAGTCACGTAAATCTCGACCGGCTCCACACGGTTCCTATAATCTCGGGGCATCTCCGCAATCCTTCCCGTGATTGTAGGAACAACCCGTGTCAGCCCCGAAATCTACGAGCAACTCAATCATCTATGAGTTACTTTCCATATCAAACACAAAGTCCTCTAATGTGGGCCGGCCTGGAGGCCTCGGCCCGCACCGCCTTCATTTTTAATCAATAAATACAATATTATCTTCAACTCCATTAGATGTGAGCTCATGGGCCCATCCCGCGTGTGGGCAACCGAGCCTAGCTCGAGTACTGTCACTTGAGCCCACCTCGCATGAAGTCACTTGAGCCCACCTCGCGTATGAGAGCCAGTCGGCAAGTATGAGCCTACCTTACAGGTGTAAGCCAGCTCGCATGTCATGAGCCCACCTTACACGTGTGAGCCCAGCTCGCATGTCATGTGCCCAGCTCGCATGTCGTGAGCCCAGCCCGCATGTGCTGGCCCAAGTCACATTGGTTCATGATTCTAGCCCACACATGAGAGTCCATCCATTCAATGCACCTATGGGGACGTGTTTAGGGCCCATGTCCAAAAGCGGGCATGACAGTTGTTCTTGTTTTTTCTATCTTTTTTTTTTTATTTAATCATATTATTTTTGTGGATGGTTTATGTTGTGCGCCTAATCCTTTAGTTTGTAATATTGATTAAAATAGGAGGAAGTCCTTAGTTTGTTCCTTACTAATTATCAAATTATATAGGAATATGATGCTAGTCTTTTATTTCCCAGGTTTTTTGGATTTAGGAGAAAGATGTGTAGTATGTTCTAAATCAAGATGATATATACAATGTGCTATATGTATATCAGGAATTTTGATGGCTCTTGGAACTATTTTAACCAATCTTTCGTCTGTGCAAGGTAATTATTAATTACTTGGTCGGGTTTTGATTCCTAATGGTATCACCTGATTCCCAGTTCCACTTAATGGTGTCGTACATTTCTATTATTAGTATATTCTTAGAGTAATATATTATGTATAATTAATAGTTTAAATCATAGATTATACATAGCACAAGTCATAAGCTAAGATTATACTAATATGCTAAGAGTCGAATATATGTTTAAATGTTTTTATCATCACAAGTCATAAGCATTTATGTGTCTACCCAATATTTGATAAATCAGGAATGGGACAATATCGGTAGATGATTAACATAAATTCAAGAATTAATCGAAATAAAAAATAGAAGGTATTGTAATATTAAATTATATTAAATATATTATTATGATTGTATCAGTTATTTATTAACTTATATAAATTTATATAAAAGCAACCGCCTAAATATAACTATTTTTAAATATGACTGATTTCAGTTGAATTTAGTCACGCCAAAAAAATTGAAGATAACATTCCCGTCAATGAAATTTTCCAGCCAGAAAAATTAGAGGGAAAAATTGGGCCAAATATCAGCTCAAAACTTTAAAAATCAATTTTTAAAATAATTTTATGAAAAAACATCCTAAAAGAAAAGTATTATTTTAAATATTGCTTAAATATATCAATAGACAGTAATAATATATTCATCCTAGATCTTGTAATTCTCTTATTATTATTTTTACATATATCTATCTATTTTCGAATATTTTCGACTAGTACTTCTTACAAATGTCAATATCTATATATTTTAGTGATATGATAAAATTTTTAGAAAAAAAAATGTATTTGGTTTTCTATTTTAACAGTCAACTATTTATTTTGACCAGTACTTCTTACTAGGAGTTTAGTCTTATACTGATGTTTTGATTTTTTTTTAAATGTTTATGAATGATCCAACCTTAAGGATGTGAGGATCTATATATTTTAGTGATATGATAAAAAAATTAGGAAAAAAATAAATGTATTTGGTTTACTATTTTAACAGTCAATTAGTAGTTTGACCAGTACTTGTTACTAGTGTTAGTCCCATATTGATGTTTCGTTTTTTTTAAAAATTGTTTATGAATGATTCGATCTTAAAGATGTCAAGATCTATATATTTTAGTGATATTTCCTAACCCCTCAATCTCGGGATTAGGAAATGAGGACCAACACGGCACACACCATTAACTAATAAAATAACAGCGGATATAATAAACCCCGATTAAATACTAACAGGATCTAAACACGATTAAGTATGAGACAAGATTACAACTACCAACCCGAATAAATATATAACACCCAAAATAATAAAAAAATTCAAATTTATTTGATTCTGACATGGAACCGACATATAACCCATTGTATCTGATCCAACTTATACAATCCTTCCAACTCATACGCGTGCTCACACACACAGCTACCTGCTCTGGCATCTGGAAACCTACGACATGGTAGGGACCTCTGGGAACGCTCTTACGAGTGGTGTGCCTAAGTCTGGCCATCTTCTTTCTTAACTACCATGGTTAGATCAAAGCAAATATATGAGCAAAGAAGCTCAGCAAGTAACTATATAAACAGTTCTATAAATCAAGAACATTAGCAATAGCAGTTTCTGAGGCATTCTACTTTCAAACTCTAGGTGGAAGATCTCTATCTCTAACTATGTAACGGTTATGAAGAAAGGGTTTGGACCTTCAAGAATCAAGGCTCAGGATAGGATGAAAGCCGACATTCATCACAAATCAATCGCAGGATTTCAATAAGTTTCTCAATTGAGAGGAAGCATGTAAATTAAGCTTCGAAAATAAATACCACTATCAGTGCGAAGTAATAGGGTTCTCAAATTCCATAACTTAAACAAGATACGATTCAATCCATTTCATTTCATTTTTAAAGAAAAGGGAGCAAACTGCTCAAAGAATGTAAACGTTTTCTTCTTTATATATTATAAACACTACACCATATTTGACATGTAGCAACACACCAAAAAAAATTGTTAGAAATGGCCAGAAAGTGTTACCTATGGTAATATCTTTTGAAAATTTAGGGGTGTTGGATTTGCCCCTGCTACAATAGGTGTCTACGGTTACACTTTTTGAAATTTTGGTAACACTTCTCAATGTGCTACAATAGAGTACCTACAGTTACATTTTCTATTTCTATGGTAACAAGTTGAAGGTGTGACCACAGTTCTGTTGCAACACACCTTACCCTTTAGTAACACCAAAAATATGTTGGAATAGACTCTTTTGTAACACCATATTTGCTATTGTAACACTTAATTCAATCTTTGGTAACACTTTTAAATCTTCTTGTAACATTCTTTTTTAACACTCTGGAATTATTTTTTTGGTAAACGAGCTCTAATCCTCATAAAATATATCAAAGAGAAAGAATTTACCCGAGTCACTTCTCAAAATTCTCTAAGAATAGGCTCTAAGAAAAACATAGAGAAAAAAACAAAAAACAAAAATAAATTACCATCAAAAATCAAAACCTAACTTAAAAATAAGAAAGGCAAAGCTAAAAACCTAACCAAAAAGCCCACTAGCAATCGAGCAAAAATGAAGCAAAAACTACAACATCCAGAAACCCAGAAGCCAGAATCACAGAGGTACAAAAAAGCTCCAAGAGAAAACCCCAAACTCCCGCACATAATACAACAAAAAGGAAAACCTGGTCCTCGAATGACAATACTTTAAATAGCCAGACACCTGCAAAGCGAGCTCGGAAAATCTGGAAATTCCTGCAGAAAAAAACCATACCAAAATCCCCTTCGCAGCATCACAAAATCTCTGTTCTAAAAATCACCGATTTTACCGATTAATCACCCGATAGCAATGATGAAAGAAATGTGAATGAAAGAAATGTGAATGAACCATGTAGCGATCAAGAGGGGTAGCTACAACGGCATTCCACTAAGCCCATCCTAGTTATTTCTTTCTAATTATGACTTGGAATGTGTACTTTGTCTCTCTTTTGTGACATCTTTTTATGGATTTGTAGTAATCATTTTGGAGTTTCTTGGAGAATGTTCTCCACCTGCTATCTAATCTAAGTAATATTTGTAATACTTCTATCAAGGATTTATGTGGCCTTGTATTACTTTCATCAAGGATTTATGTGGTTTTATAGTATTTACCCAAGATTTCTAATCGGAACTATCTACTCTTCAATGTATATTTTACTTTTATTTGCAAATACTTTAAATTCAGGGTAAATATAAAATATGTGATTGATTTTGGGTAATTATAAAATATTCAGGGTAATTATGAAATATGGTATCATTAAGCTTGAATATGTATTGTAAATAGAAAATGAGTGCATGAATTGTGGTTATATAAATGTTGTTTGAGTTTTGGAAAAAAATTGCAGTTTAGAGAGCAGTTCCAGTAGCTACTGGTCTTATACTAGTGATTTTTTAAAAATGACCAGAGCTGGTCAGATATCGAAATGATCGTTTTTGGTCAAATTTTGACTTTTATAAATACTAAAAAATATTTTATTTTTATTTTCATTCTTATTATTCTACTTTAGTTATATCTTCCCTCTTATAAGCGAACAACGATACACATAGCGTCGGCTAGGGGTTTCAAGCGACAAACATTAATGTCTACGAACTCCAACCTGAGACCAGCTAAAAAGGTATCGATTTGCAACTTAGACACTGATTATCATGTCTGAGATAGCTTATGTCTGAGGTATGCATGTTTTGACCCAGAAAGTTGAGCAGGTTGCCCACAATGAAAATTTACAAAAAACAACAACCTTGTTATCTCGGTTTTGGTACTTTTTCAAAAAAGGTATCAATCAAATAAAATCTCTTCTATTTTTGCTTTTATTTTGCTCTTGATTTGTCAGAGTCGGACCTCTTTTAAATATATATTATTTTTTATTTTACATATTAATTTGTCTTACAAGTTTCATTGGCCTATTTGGAGTGTTGCATTTAGGCTATAGGCATATAATCTGAGTCCTTTACTTCTTTTTATTGGTTTTCCGGGCACATTTTTTTCATTTTAATTTTCAACTTAAAAGAGAATCCTAACTCCTTCAGTGCAAAAATGTTCCATTCAACATAGATGATTAGATAAGAACCAATGCCTAAACCTCCCGGACGTGATATACATAGCCTAGATACGTTTACTCTTTCTACCATATGCTTCAAATTTAATTTTTCTAAACTTTTTTCTGCATATTGGCCTTAACATCAAATTCCAAAGAATCCCAAGCTCTAAGCAAACCAGGTTATGTACGTCTTGATGTGGATGACATATCAAGATAAGTAAGCAAATCTCTATTTAATTGTAGAAGCTTTTGTATCCTAAATTGTTGAGAAATTTCCTAGTTAGTTAGAATCTTTAAAATAATATACATTCTGTAAGGATATTTTATTTTACCACATATAAAATATTAGGGTTTTTCAGCGATCATATATAGCGATGTATTTCCTGCATAAAGAAGATCCGGGTCAGAACAGATTAAAAAACTATGGTCTCAGTCACCTTGCTATTATGAAGTGACATTTATTGAAAAGTGGAAATTAATAAAATTTTACCCAAATCGCAAATCATATTTTGTAGGCTTCCGCTCTCTTGTGATATCTTTTCTTGTATATTATAAAATTTATTTGTTTCCTATGACTTGCATATTGTAGGAGGCTATGGAACGTGCTACACAGGAAATGGCTACACAATATGATCCAGATGAGCCACCTCTGTCTCCGACTAACCACAGAAAAAGAAATATTTTAGTCACATTGAAATCTCGTATTCCAAAAAAGGGAAGGATATGGATGTACCCAAACCCCAGAGCTTCTTGGACCCGAGGAGGCAGCCAAATGGACCAGCTTATCCACTCCAGCCCGCATTCTAGAGCAAGTATACGAAATGATGTGGAGGGCACTGAATGAGGTAACTGATATGGTACAATCCATGGACGGGATAGATAAGGTCCCACGAGCCCGCCTAAAAGAGGAGTTGCAAAAATGACCCTTCACAACTGGTCTTATAGAATCAATATTTCAAGATTTCCAAACTCTGACTTTTCTCTATTTCAAAGATTGAAAAAGCTATTGTTGAGGTATTTTGTTAAGCTCTTTGAATTTTAAGGAAACAATTATTAATATGTTGCATGTTATACTTGTGTTTGTTTTTGCTAAGATCACACTCATCATCTTAATGCATATTATAGTGATCAGGGCCATCTCCGTTTAAGCTTGCTTATATTTTATACAAGATAGTTTTTATTCACTGTAGGGAGTAGGGACTGATATGTAGTTTTTGTATATAAATTTTTAGAACACTGTATATATCATAGCACATTTTTAAAACACTGTATATATATCATAGAACACTGTAGTGTTCTTCGATATCTCCCCAAGAACTTCACAGCTTCGTGTTATCCACTTCCTCTATATCCATCTGCGTATCTTCTCATACAACTCATTATTGCCTTCTTCTTTTTTAGCTGTTTTGATTTATTTTTGTTTCTATTAGCGGTGGTTATAGGGAGAATTTCTTATAACAGTGTTGTGGAGGTTGATGGGCGAAACAACGATCAAGGACGGTGTTTGAGGGCGGAGGAAGGTTGTCTGGTGGTGGCTGAGCTTGTATGTTGACTCCTTAAGAAAGAATAGGGTTTGTTATTCTCTATCAAGTGTCGACTCCCCTTTCATACAGGTGCCTATGTAGCCTATTTATAGGGATGAAGCCTCACGTAGTTCTTGGGGAACAAGTCACATAGGCTAGGGTTAGGACTCTTCAGCCCGTGCAGCCCAAGCCCATGATAGAGTCAGGCCTTCAGCCATTTTAGTCACGTAAATCTCGACCGGCTCCACACACTTCCTACAATCTCGCGGCATCTTTGCAATCCTTCCCGTGATTGTAGGAACAACCCGTGTCGGCCCTGAAATCTACGAGCAACTCAATCATCTATGAGTTACTTTCCATATCAAACACAAAGTCCTCTAATACGGGTCGGCCTGGCGGCCTCGGCCCGCACCGCCTTCATTTTTAATTAATAAATACAATATTATCTTCAACTCCATTAGATGTGAGCTCATGGGCCCAGCCCACCTGTGGGAAACCGAGCCTATCTCGAGTACTATCACTTGAGTTCACCTCGTATAAAGTCACTTGAGCCCACCTCGCGTATGAGAGCCCAGTCGTCAAGAATGAGCCTACCTTACAGGTGTGAGCCCAGCTCGCATATCATGAGCCCACCTTACAGGTGTTAGTCCAGCTCGCATGTCATGAGCCCAGCTCGCATGTCGTGAGCCCAGCCCGCATGTGCTGGCCAAAGTCACGTTGGTCCATGATTCTAGCCCACGCATTAGAGTCCAGCCATTCAATGCACCTCCGGGGCCTGTTTAGGGCCCATGACCGAAAGCGGGCATAACAACTACCCCCCAAAATTCCTGGTCGCCTTTTAAGGCTAGGAATTTTTTAGTCGTCTCGCAGGTGCGAACCCACCAGGCCTCACCAAACCACCTCGCGTGCCTCGCCTCGCATGCCTTTCATTTAGCATTCATTTTGACATTCGTTGGACAGCTGGCGTGGGGATCTGTGTCATCATCTGAGATGGTGACACTTGTCGCTTCCCCTTCCTCTCTCCTATCCCTATAAATATGTTAGATTTCAATTCATTTCTCATATTTCCAAGAACACTTCTCGAATTGCTGCTAAATTTGCTCAAGGATCTACCACGGCGAAGATCATAATCTCCACAAGAACGTCTACCGGCGGCGATATTCTCCCTGCACAGATTCATCAGGATCTTCATACACCTCTCCAATAGGTATTCTTCGATTCGAGCCCATTTGCATTCATACTTAGTCCTTCAATTCGAGCACACACCACTTGTTTAATGCGAGCCCACACACATTAACAACATGCGATGCGAGCTCTCACACTTTCTTGTAACTCGATGTGATCCCACACAGAATCAAGACATGCGATGCGAGCCCGCCATTTAGATACCTAGGTGCGATTTCGTGTGAGATGTGAGAACACTTAGGTGCGCCCCCATACTTGTTCTTGTTTTCTTTTTAGGGCCACACACTAATTTTCACCATATTTTACAATTGTCGAGTGCGTCTTCAGCTCATTCCTATGGATCGTCGCGTTCTTCCTCAAGCCCGGCTCGCACCTCTGCTAGCCCGGTTCGTTCTTCAGCTACTTTGTCTCCATTAAACCAATATCCACCCGAGCAGCGAGGCTCAAAGGACTTTCAACGCGAGCTGACTTTTCTTTCTGGCCGCCTCAGCCAACCCATCTCTCTCGGCTCAGCTATCACCCCTCAGGGAGCATTAAACATTGCTAGAATTGAGAACTCAATGCGAGCCGCTGGCTCCGGCTTGCTGGATATTCACCTCGACCCAAACCCTGAAGGCTATACCAGGGAGAAAAATATATATGATTAGAGAGATAGGCCTCGGGACCTCTCTCATATTCTAGCCTCCCTTGGGGTAGAAGAGCTGCTAACCGCGAGCCCGCTCCCTTGGATAAAGAGCGAGCTGAGGAGATTTTAAGAGAGATGGCTGAAGAGATGGCAGCCCACCTGAGGTAGCTGCAGCTATCAACCTCGACCCCATTCACCTTGACTCATAATCTACTGACAGCGACCTGGGGAGTGCATACTATGATACCAAGAAGAAAGGAAAGAAGCCCGTAGCTGCTGAATATCCCATATTGGGGCTCGAGGGTGAAGAGGATGGCTCGCATTGGTCCTATGACTCTCCTCAGAGTGAGGAGGTGGCAGATGTTACAAGTCAATACAAGATTTGTAACTATAACTACATCCCCGTGGCCTCTCCTGGGCCTTATATGCCTCCTGCCCAGCCCGAGCTTGAGGATAAAATTATTTTTAAGAGGCAGATTATTCCTGATGGAGAGGAGAGCTCGACTTCCAACGAGGAGTTTAAGGTGCTCTCTTGCCGCAACCTGCCTACTTCACTGACTCAGAAACATCTGGCCGAGCATATTGAGCAGTTCCAACTCGAGGGCCATGTTGTCTTGCCCCTGCCTCACATGAGGTGCTACAGATTTAACCATCCGGAGAATGGAGGCAGGGTGCCTCGCATGATCTTATCCACCTTCCTACTAAGGCAAGGAATCTCCTCACCCCTTCATCCTTTCATTAAAGATATTTGCGAGCACTACTAGCTCGCACCCCTTCAGATCAACCCGAATGGATACCGGGCCGCCCTCGCATTGTACATCATGTAGAGCAAAAATTGATTTCCTCCTCTCACAGCGAGGCAGCTCGGCTACTTTCTTAACCTGAAGTATTCCCCAATGACTTCGGGTACTTCTATTTTTCTGTCTGGCCGTCCTTCAACAAAAAGAACCTCATCCACAATGGGCTAAGCAACTCAGGGAAGTGGAAGAGCCTTTATTTTTATATTCATGAGGTGCCTCGAGTCCAGACTCATTTTTATTACAACCCATGTAAGTCTTCCCTGCCCACTCTCGTCTTTTCTACCATTATTCCTTCATTTAACAAGAAATGTTTTTTTTAATCTCCAGCCACCCCGCCTAGCACTGTCCTTGTGGGACAAGAAAAAATAAATGTGGACAGCTTTCTAGATCTTCCTAAGGCGGACAGGGAGATTTGAAAACTCATAACGACCTCAAACCTGGTCAAATGTGGGTTTTTGAAGGAAAGAGTGAGGCTGACTCCTCAAAAAGAAGAAATCTAATAAGAGAGCCAGAAAGGGTAAGAATATCGAGCCCGCATGTGCGGGCCTGTCTGCTCGCTTACGCGAGCTCATGTGCTCGCGTGTTTATATTTCCTGCATGCATCTCACTTCAGATTGCACTCTAATTTTCCATATTTTTTATTACTTCTTTCCATTGCATCTCGTTGTGGCTAATCTACCACTTTATTTTTTTCTTTTCAGAAATGGCCATCTCCCCTATCCCCTTCATGGAAGAGGGTGAGCAGGCCGCAGCTTCAGGCCCTGTTCAGCCAGCTGCGGCGACCACAGGAGCTCATTCTCAAATCCCCCCTCCAGCTCACATGAAGACCCTCACTAAGCATTTCAAAGGCTCGGGGCCTTCTTCTCGGCTAAAAAGGCATCGAGGTCACAAAGAGGGGAAAATTGGTGAGCCTGAGCCAAAGAAGGCTGCTCCATCTGATGCCCCTCTTCCCACCTCTTCTTCTGCCAACATGGTTGCGACCATATTCGGTCGGCTCGCTCAAGGTCATATCAGCGAGCAGGATGTAAAGGATTGGTCCTCCTCTACTATCGAGGTCAACCAGAATGCACTGTCCCGAGCTGTGGCTGAAGTATACTATCGACATCTATCGAAGGCTCCAGAGATGCGAGTCCTCAGCCAGTCCAACACAAAGCTCGAATCTAAAGTCCAATCTCTTCAAAGTAAGGTCGCTGAGCACGGGCAAGAGAAAGTTACACTGGTGAACAACTATAATCAGAAGATGCTTGACCTAAACGCTGCTCACGATAAGGCCTTAAGGGATGCTTGACCTGAACGCTGCTCACGACAAGGCTTTAAGGGATGCTTGACCTGAACATCATGACCTGGTCGCTGAAGCGTGGAAGAAGGAGAAGGATAGCCTCGAGGAGAGGGTGCTCGAGATGGAGGGGTCAGTTTCTGCCCTGACCGAGGGCCGTGAGGCAGCCCTCTCTGATGCTAGGAACCTGGGGGCCAGAAATTTCATGAAAATCTTTATGAAAAACGTTCCTGATTTCGATTGGGCGGCTCTGGTGCGAGCACAGCTAGGCATGCAGAGAAACTGAAGCTGGAGATGGAGTGGGATGCCAGGATTTCCGAGGAGGCCCGGCTCGCAGCTGAGCAGGCCCGGGTCATGGCTGATGAAGCTCGGGAAAAAGAGGCTGATAACCCTTAGATTTAATTTTATCTTGAAACTAGACTTTTGACTGGGTAGGCGGGCACCCTTCTTGCCTCGCGTTTGTATTTAAAGTATACTGCCTCGGGGCCTAACTTATTTTATTTATATCAAATTTCTAAGTCTTGTGTGCCCGCACTCATCTTTACTGTGCTAGCTAGTTTCCTTACTTTAATGTAAACTTATCATGCCTCTACTGACCAAAAGTTATCATAACCATGGCCGTGTATGGCGAGCGTTACACCTTCACAGCGAGCCCAGTTAAACAGCTCACACCTTTTGTTCAATCAAACAAAATTAACAAAAAATGTTAAGTGGAACAGGTTCGCATCATTACTAACTCACAAGTTTGCAAGCATTCTTGCACGCGCTCGCATAATGCGACCCTGGCCATGTTTGGTGGAGGGTTGGGCTTCCTGGGTCGCATTTGGGAGTCTGCGAGCCTGGGTATGGGTTCGCATTGTGGGTCCATCCCTCTTTTTAGCTTCATCTTTTATTTTCTTTGTACTCCGCGTTCCAGGCTCTCGGGATCAACTTGTCTTGCATATCATTGAGGTGGTAGGTTCCCTCCCAGAGCACCGACTTTATCTTGTAAGGGCCTTCCCAATTCGCTCCAAAGACTCCGTGACTCACCACCTAGGTGTTTGGCATGACCCGACGCAGAACCAAATCTCCCACCTTGAATGTTTGGGCTTTAACCTTACTGTTGTAGTGCCTAGCTGTCCTCTGCTGATATGCTGCTACCCTGATCTAAGCATCTTCCCGAGTTTCTTCGATCATGTCCAAATAGAGCCGATGATTGACCTCATTTGCCTCTGAGTCATAGTTGTCCCTCCGGAAAGATCCTGCGCCCATCAGTCTATCCACCTCCTCTCTGAGGGCCTCAGCCCTCTCTCCACTAATCAGCCGCCTCTTCTGTCTGACCCCCTTCTTTTTTGGGTCCAAGTTGAGCTGATGGCACATGACATTCGGGCCAATACCTATCATATCAGAGTGTGACCATGCAAAGACATCCAAATTTCTCCTCAGGAATTGGGCTAGATCCTCCCTCAAGTCAGGACTTAAGTTAGAGCCTATTCTGAGTACCTTGGAGGGATCATTTGGGTCTACCAAGATCGGATTGTATCCTCTGCGGCCCCAGCCCTCTCAACCATTGGGGGAATTCTCGGGTCTAAGTCTGCACGAGCCTCCCTATATTCTCCTACTCCCTTGATTGTCAGACCCTCCGTATCCTCGAGCTCGGGCTGATAAACTCGGGCCGGATTTATCAAGCATTCAGAGGTCGTAGTGACAATACGAGTGATTCCATTGGGAAGATCCATAGTTGTTGTCGTTTCTTCGTGTGCCTATTTCCCTTTCCTGAGTCTTGTAGCAATTTGTTCTAGGCTCTCTTTTTCATCACTTTCCTCTTCAACAATTCCTTCTTGTATCAACATGATAGGCTGAGAGACTTTCATTAGTAAGGCCCCTAGGCGCGGTTCCACCTGAATCCCCATGTGCTCGAAATAATTTTAGGGCAATTCCTCGATTGAAATCAGGTTACAAGTCTCGTGTCCCTCAGAACGTACTCTATTTCGGCCCTCAGCCTCTTTCATGAGGACATCGCCTTCTGCCAGTTCAACCATTTCCTTTGATGCATTTCCCGACTCGGCTGCCCTGAGTGCCTGGTTATAACAGACCCTTGATTCATATTGACAGCTCTTCAAGAAGCCTACCTCCGTTGGGCTGGGAATTTTATCGTCATATGATGGATAGATGTCACCATCCTCATTGCCCTCATAAGGAGTCTACCCACTATGACATTTTAGGCACAAGGCTGGTCTACAACCATGAACATAGCGATCTGGGTGGCCACATAGGGCTCTTCTCCTATGGTCACTGGGAGCTCAATTATCCCTTTCACTCCGATTGAGTCCCCCGTGAATCCGTATAGGTGTCCACCTGTCGAGGTTAATTCTCTATCCAACAATCCTAGCTTCTTGTAGGCAACATAGGTTAAAACGTTAGCCGAGCTACCGGAATCCACCATTGCTCGGTGAACATTCACCGTCCCAATCTTCATCTTTATAACTAGGGCATCTGTATGAGGGTAATGCACCCACTTGGCATCTTTCTCCCTAAACACGATGTCATCAGCCTCCCTTTCAAAGAGCTCCGGGGGTCTTTGGCTCAGATCGTTGACGTTGGTGAGGGGCTTGTCCTTTGTTTCTCGGGCATACCAGTCCATCGCCTTTCGGCTGTCTCCGCCAATGTGAGACCCGCCTAGAATAATATGAATGCTTCCGGCCCGAGGTACCCTCTCTTTATCTTTGGGGGTGGAGGAGGGACGGTATGATAATCAGCTATGTGCCTTCAAACCTCCTTGACGACCCATTCTGTCAGCTTCCCCTGCCTTATTAGTGTCTCGATTTCATCCTTCAATTATTTTCAATCGGCTGTATCGTGCCCCGTGGCCTCATGGTATGCACAATACTTCGAAGTGTCCCTCTTGTTATAGTCTGTGAGAGAGGTTGCCTTCCTGAATACCCCCTTCCCAGCATAGGTAGCATATATGTGGTCAATAGACGCTACCAGAGGGGTGTGTGTCTGCCATTTGCTTATATAAGGTCTCCCCTAATCTTTGCTTGTCTCTTTACCTCGGGAAGACTTTTTGGGGATTGAGCTACGCCGATACATCTTTTTCCTTTCATCAGGGCTTGAAGACCGGTCTCTTTTATCTCGATAATTCTCGCTAATTTTCAGCTCTATCATCGACTTCTCTACTCTCTTAAAGGGTTCAGCTTGTTCATAGAACTCGGCCAAGGTTCTCGGCTCACTCGCTTGGAGGCTCTTCCAGAATTTCGACCCTTCTTTCAACCCTGCTATCAAGAAATTCTTGATAGTCTCCTCACTGGCTCCCCTCACCTTGGGGACTTCAGCGTTAAACCGATGAAAGTATTCTGCCAGGGGCTCCCCCTTCCTTTGCTTGATGTTGGCTAACATGGCCACAGGAGGTGAGTAGTGGAGGGTGGACTAAAATTGTCTGAAGAACAAGTCCTCTAATTGCCGCCATGTCCTTATGCTAGTCGGTCCCAACTTGGAGAACCATTGTTGGGCACTACCTCTGAGTGATGCCGTAGCGGGTCATCTCCGGCACCTGATAGACTTCCATCTCAGTGTTAAATTGTATAAGTTATTCCGCCGGTTCGGCTTTGCCGTTGAATAAAAGGTCGGGGTTGTGCCTAAATACCCGAGGTAGGGGGGATGATCGGATAGCAGCCGTTAACGGAGAGGGGGCAGCTGAGGTCGGGGCCCCCTCTTCTCAATCTCCATCTCATCCAAGATCCTTTTTAGGTCTCTTACTCTAACAACTTCTCCTTCTCTGTCACCACCCACGTTACTCGAATGGTGTGAGCTTTGAGGTCGCTCGCGGCGTCTCCCTCCTCCGGCTCGCACCTGCGGCTCCCCTTCACGATTGTCTCTGCGCCTGCGTCGCTCCCCCCTCCTGGGCGAGGTGTGTTGACGTCTTTCCGGAGAGGTCGCCTCGTGCTCTCTTTTTTGGCCTCTCTGATCTATGGGCTCCTTTTCTTCTCTCTCTTTCTTACAATTCTCTAACTTAAGCCTGAGGTCGTGCTCGCTTAGCTTTTTACCCACTCGGTCTAGTACGCTAGTCGACCTTGCCTCAGATGAAGCTGGCTTCTGCCCCGATCTCGTAGAGATCTGGCTACCCCGCTCATCATGACCTAGGGGTATATGTTCCTCTTCAACCGATGTCTCTTTCTTCTACTTGGTCTCAATTACCGCGTCATCAAAATCGTGGATCAACCTCTTTTGAAGACCTTTGCACTTCCAGCTACGCTGAGAGACCTTGAGGCGGCACGCCTTACGCTTGGCGTTCTGGACCGAGTTTCTCTCTACCCTTGACGTCCGAGCGGTGATCTGATTCATCTGATCGGCTAGCCCTTCGAGATACGTCATGACCGCCTTCCCGTCCACAGTTGCGATTGGTGGAGGTGGAGCCTGATTCTATGGGGGCGTGTGCTTGACCTCGTTCTGGTCCTTCTTTTTGCCTCCACTTCCTAGTGTCACCGCTTATTTGCTTTCTTTGGTTATCTTTCCTCCCTAAGATGAAAGTGAGCCCCCCCTCCTTCTAGCGCCAATTGTTATAGGGAGAATTTCGTATAAAAGTATTGTGGAGGTTGATGGGCGAAACAGGGATAAAGGATGGTGTTTGAGGGTGGAGGAATGTTGTTTGGTGGTGGCTGAGCTTGTATGTTGACTCCCTAAGAAAGAATAGGGTTTGTTATTCTCTATCAAGTGTTGACTCCCCTTTCATATAAGTGCCTACGTACCCTATTTATAGGGATCAAGCCTCACGTAGTTCTTGGGGAACAAGTCACATAGGCTAGGGTTAGGACTCTTCAGCCCGTGCAGCCCAAGCCCATGATAGAGTCAGGCCTTCGGCCAATTTAGTCACGTAAATCTCGACCGACTCCACACGCTTCCCACAATCTCGCGGCATCTCCGCAATCCTTCCCATGATTGTAGGAACAACCCGTGTCGGCCCCGAAATCTACGAGCAACTCAATCATCTATGAGTTACTTTCCATATCAAACACAAAGTCCTTAAATGTGGGCCATCCTGGCGGCCTCGGCCCGCACCGCCTTCATTTTTAATCAATAAATACAATATTATCTTCAACTCAATTAGATGTGAGCTCATGGGCCCAGCCCGCGTGTGGGCAACCGAGCCTAGCTCGAGTACTGTCACTTGAGCCCACCTCGCATGAAGTCACTTGAGCCCACCTCGCGTATGAGAGCCTAGTCGGCAAGTATGAGCCTACCTTACAGGTGTAAGCCCAACTCGCATGTCATGAGCCCACCTTACAGGTGTGAGCCCAGCTCACATGTCATGCGCCCAACTCGCATGTCGTGAGCCCAGCCCGCATGTGATGGCCCAAGTCACATTAGTCCAAGATTCTAGCCTGCACATGAGAGTCCAACCATTCAAAGCACCTATAGGGACCTGTTTAGGGCCCATGACCGGGCATAACAGCTGTAATTGTTTTTTATCTTTTTTTATTTTAATCATATTATTTTTGTGGATGGTTATGTTGTGCTCCTAATCCTTTAGTTTGTAATATTTGATTAAAATAGGAGGAAGTCCTTAGTTTTGTTCATTACTAATTATCATATTATATAGGAATATGATGCTAGTCTTTTTATTTCCCAGTTTTTTGGATTTAGGAGAAAAGATGTGTAGTATGTTCTAAATAAAGATGATATACAATGTGCTATATGTATATGAGGAATTTTGAATAGCTCTTGTTAGTATTTTAACCAATCTTTCGTCTGTGCAAGGTAATTAATTAATTACTTGGTCGGGTTTTAGTCCTAATGGTATCACCTGATTTCCAGTTCCACCTAATGGTGTCGTACATTTCTATTATTAATATATTCTTAGAGTAATATATTATGATAATTAATAGTTTAAATCATAGATTATACATAGCACAAGTCATAAGCTAAGATTATACTGATATGCTAAGAGTTGAATATATGTTTAAATGTTTTTATCAGTCACAAGTCATAAGCATTTATGTGTCTACCCAATATTTGATAAATCAGGAATGGGACAATATCTGCAGATGATTAACATAAATTCAAGAATTAATCGAAATAAAAAATAGAATGTATTGTAATATTAAATTATATTAAATTATATTATTGTGATTGTATCATTTATTTATTAACTTATATAAATTTATATAAATGCAACCACCTAAATACAACTGTTTTTAAATATGACTGATTTAAGTTGAATTTAGTCACGCCAAAAAATTGAAGAGAACTTTCCCGTTAATGAAATTTTCCAGCCAGAAAAATTAGAGGGAAAAATTGGAGCCAAATATCAGCTCAAAATTTTAAAAATCAATTTTTAATATAATTTTATGAAAAAAAAATCAGAAAAATAAAAGTATTATTTTAAATATTGCTTAAATATGTAAATAGACATAAATAATATATTCATCCTAGATCTTGTAATTCTCTTATTATTAGTCTCATACTTATGTTTTGATTTTTTTAAAAAATGTTTATGAATGATCCAACCTTAAGGATGTGAGGATCTATATATTTTAGTGATATGATAAAAAAATTAGAAGAAAATAAATGTATTTGGTTTACTATTTTAACAGTCAATTAGTAGTTTGACCAGTACTTCTTACTAGTGTTTAGTCCCATACTGATGTTTTGTTTTTTTTAAAAATTATTTATGAATGATCCAACCTTAAAGATGTGAAGATCTATATATTTTAGTGATATGATGAAAAATTTAGAAAAAAATAAATGTATTTGGTTTCCTATTTTTACAGTCAAATATTAGTTTAACCGGTACTTCTTACTAGAGTTTCGTCTCATACTGATGTTTCAATTTTTTAAAAATTGTTTATGAATGATCCAACCTTAATGATCTTAAGATCTATATATTATAGTGATATTTCCTAACCCCTCAATTTCAGGGTTAGGAAATACGGACCCACACGGCACACACCATTAACAAATATAATAACAGCGGATATAATAAACCCCAATTAAACACTAGAATGATCCAAACAGGATCAGTATGAGCCAAGATTACAACTACCAACCCGAATAAATATATAACAACCCAAAATAATAAAAAATTCAAATTTATTCGATTCTGACATGGAACCGACAGATAACCCATTGTATCTGATTCAACTTATACAATCCTTCCAACTCATATGCGTGCTCACACACACAGCTACCTGCTCTGGAATCTGGAAACCTACGACATAGTAGGGACCTCTAGGAACGCTCTTACGAGTGGTGCGCCTAAGTCTGGCCATCTTCTTTCTTAACTACCATGGTAGGTCAAAGCAAATATATGAGCAAAGAAGCTCAGGAAGTAACTATATAAACAGTTCTATAAATCAAGAACATTAGCAATAGCAGTTTCTGAGGCATTCTACTTTCAAACTCTAGGTGGAAGATCTCTATCTCTAACTATGTAAAGGTTATGAAGAAAGGGTTTGGACTTTCAAGAATCAAGGCTCAAGATAGGATGAAAGTCGACATTCATCACAAATCAATCGCATGATTTCAATAAGTTTCTCAATTGAAAGGAAGCATGTAATTTAAGCTTCGAGAATAAATACCACTATCAGTGCGAAGTAACAGGGTTCTCAAATTCCACAACTTAAACAAGATACTATTCAATCCATTTCATTTCATTTTTAAAGAAAAAGGAGCAAACTTCTCAAAGAATGTAAACATTTTCTTCTTTATAGATTATAAACACTACATCATATTTGACATGTAGCAACACCAAAAAATTTTTTAAAAATGGCCAGAAAGTGTTATCTAAAGCAAAAAAACGGCTATTGTAACATTTTTTGAAAATTTGGGGGTGTTGGATTCGCCCCTGCTACTATAGGTGTCTACGGTTACACTTTTTGAAAATTTGGTAACACCTCTCAATGTGTTACAATAGAGTACCTATAGTTACATTTTCTATTTCTATGGTAACAAGTTAAAGGTGTAACCACGGTTCTGTTGCAACACACCGTACCCTTTAGTAACACCAAAAATATCTTGGAATAGACTCTTTTGTAACACCATATTTGCTATCGTAACATTTAATTCAATCTTTTGGTAACATTTTTATATCTTATTGTAACATTCTTTTTTAACACTCTGGAATTATATTTTGGGTAAACGAGCTCTAATCCTCGTAAAATATATCAAAGAGAAAGAATTTACACGAGTCACTTTTCAAAATTTCTCTTAGAACATGCTCTAAGAAAAACATGGAGAAAAAACAAAAAAACAAAAATAAATTACATCAAAAATCAAACCTAACTTAAAATAAGAAAGGCAAAGCTAAAAGTCTTAACAAAAAAGCCAACTAGCAATCAAGCAAAAATGAAGCAAAACCTGCAACATCCAGAAACCCAGAAGCCAGAATCACAGGGGTGCATAAAATGCTTCAAGAGAAAACCTAGACTCCCGCAACGGAAGACAACAAAAAGGAAGACATGGTCCTCGAATGACAATACTTCAAAACAGCCAAAATCCGGAAATTCCTGCAGAAAAAAAAACCAGACCAAAATCCCCTTCGCAACATCAAAAAATCTCTGTTCTAAAAATCACCGATTTTACCGATTAATCACCCGATAGCAATGATGAAAGAAATGTGAATGAAAGAAATGTGAATGAACCATGTAGCGATCAAGAGGGTAGCTACAACGGCGTTCCACTAAGCCCATCCTAGTTATTTCTTTCTAATTATGACTTGGAACGTGTATTATGTCTCTCTTTTGTGATATCTTTTTGTGGAGTTGTAGTAATCATTTTGGAGTTTCTTGGAGAATGTTCTCCACCTACTATCTAATCTAAGTAATATTTGTAGTACTTCTATCAAGGATTTATGTGGCCTTGTATTACTTTCATCAAGGATTTATGTGGCTTTTATAGTATTTTCCCAAGAATTCTAATCGGAACTATCTACTCTTCAATGTATATTTTTACTTTTATTTGCAAATACTTTAAATTCAGGGTAAATATAAAATATGTGATTGATTTTGAGTAATTATAAAATATTCAGGGTAATTACGAAATATGGTATCATTAAGCTTGAATATGAACTATTCAGGGTAATTATGAACTATGTTACTACTGTAAATATTTTATCCAAGAGAAAGCCTATTGTGAAGCATCTTCGTGTATTTGGAAGCAAGTGCTATGTGTTAAAGGACAACTCTAAATATGTGGGAAATTTGACTCTAAAGTTTTTGAGGCAATTTTTCTGGGATATTCATTGGAGAGAGCTGCATATAAAGTCTATGTGATTGAGCAGAAGAAAATTATGGAAAGCACAGATGTTACTTTTGATGATTACAAGTGCCCAGGCTTGGAATTCCTTGATGAAAATGAAGCTGAAGTCCTAAAGTTTGAAAATCTCAACATTGACACTGATTTTGATGATGAAGCTGAAGTTAATGCAAATCAAAGAACAAATGAAGAGCCAATTGAACAAGTGAATCATGAGAGTGGAACCTTATCTCATGGACCTGAATTTGATAGCAGAAACTCAGGGGGAGAAAGAGAAGAAAAATCTGGAAGTCATGTCAGTAATGAAGAAGACGCAGAAAATAAAAGTCAACAAACTCACACAAGGAAGTGGGATAGAAGTCATACTAGAGAAGTAATTATTGGTGATCCAACTGCTGGAGTGAGAATTAGAAGTGCAACTGCAAATGAATGCCTTCATGCATATTTGCTATCACAAGTTGAGCCAAAGAAAACTGAAGAAGCTCTTGTTGATCTTGATTGGATATCTGTTATGCAATAAGAGTTAAATCAGTTTGAGAGAAACAAAGTTTGGAAATTGGTTCCTGCACCAAAGAACAGAAGTATCATTGGAACAAAGTGGGTGTTCAGGAACAAGATGGATGAAAATGGAATTATTACCAGAAACAAAGAAAGGTTGGTTGCAAAAGGCTACTCACAGGAGGAAGGAATTGATTATGATGGAACTTTTGCTCCAGTTGCAAGACTTGAAGCAATAATGATTTTTCTGGCATTTGCTGTACATTCAAATTTCAAGGTATATCAAATGGATGTGAAGAGTCCATTCCTTAATAGTGAGTTGGAAGAAGAGGTTTATGTACAACAGCCACCTGGCTTTGAAGATCCAGAATTTCCAAATTTTGTATACAAGCTCCTCAAGGCTCTCTATGGACTTAAACAAGCACCTAGAGCTTGGTATGACACACTGTCAAATTTTTTAATTAAGCATGGATTCACTAGAGGTACAATTGACAAAACTCTCTTCTACAAGAAGCATGGTGATGATATGATTCTAGTACAGATCTATGCGGATGATATTATATTTGGTTCTACTAATGAAAAACTGTGCCAAAGATTCTCTAAGCTTTTGCAGAGTGAATATAAAATGAGTATGAAGGGGGAGTTAAGTTATTTTCTTGGACTTCAAGTCAGTAAAAGAAATGATGGAATCTTCATCAGCCAAACTAGGTATATCATTGATTTATAGAGAAAGTTTGGCATGATTGGCCGTCCACCTGAATCTACACATATGTCTACAACAATAAAATTGGATAAAGATAAAAAGGGCAAGAGTGTGGACATTTCAAGTTATAGAGGAATGATTAAATCATTGATTTACTTAACTGGAAGTACACCAGACATCATGTTTGCAATATGTCTGTGTGCAAGATTTCAAGCCAATCTAACAGAATCAGATTTGATGGTTGTGAAGAGGATTTTCAGATACTTGAAGAGGACTCCAAACTTAGGACTATGGTATCCTAAAGGAACTGGTTTTGAACTTGTTGGATACACAGATGCAGATTTTGCTGGATGCAGGGTTGACAGAAAGAGTACTAGTGGAAGTTGTCAGTTTCTTGAACAAAGACTTATATCCTGATATAGCAAAAAACAACAATCTGTGTCAACTTTCATAGCTGAGGCTGAATACATAGCTTCTGAAAGTTGTTGTGCTCAAGTGCTTTGGATTAGAAATTAGCTAATGGATTATGGCCTAGTGTTACACAAAATTCCAATTATGTGTGAAAATAGTAGTGTTATATCCATTGTGGCTAATCCAGTTAATCATTCTAGAACAAAACACATTGATATAAGGTACCATTTTATTAGAGAACATGCTACAAATGGTACCATTGAACTCATTTTTGTTCCAACTGAAAAACAATTAGATGACATTTTTACTAAACCTTTGGATAAAACAACTTTCACCAGACTTGTTGGTGAAATTGGTATGTTAAATTATTCATCCTAAGGAACGAACCCAGCTAATGTGTTGCAGCAGATTAATTTCTAGTAAATCAAATTAATTTGATTTAATTAGAAATTAACTGGAATATGAATTATAAATATTTTAGAAATCTCTGCATATTTATTTTTCCAAATTTTAAAATCAGCTTGGAATTTCTCAAATTTTAAGTAAACTGTCTGGATGTTGCTTTATATTTTCAATATGTAAAATTAGCATGGTAGAATTAAAGTGATCAAAAGTATATAGAGAATTGAGTTCTTGATAAGTCTAATTGACTTATCGATAAGTCATTTTAAGACTTCTCGAGTGAGTTCTCGATAAGTCAAATGGTATATGAGTAGAAGATTAAAAATGATGACTATAGGTAGCAAGATCTTTGAATTTGGACTAAGTTTTGATGTTGCATGCAAGAGAGAGAAAGGGAGAGAAGGAGAAAGCCGAGAGAGAGAGAGAGAGAGAGAGAGAGAGAGAGAGAGAGAGAGAGAGAGAGAGAGAGAGAGAGAGAGAGTTCGGGAGTGAGAAGAGAGAAAAGAGAGAGGGAAAAGAGGAAAGAAAGAAAGAAAGAATGGCTGGGTGGAGAGAAGAAAAAGAGGGAGGGGTGGGTTTTTATAGCCAAAATGGCAGGGGAGTTTTGCTCTTTTGCCAACCCACTCTAGAATCTTCTTTTTATTTAACTCAAAATAAATTTAATTAATACACAACCCTCTCAGAAAAGATGAAAATGTCACGAATAACAATTTTAGAATATAGATCTCAAAATTAGCTTTCTAGACATATTTTAAAATAATTTTTAAGCGTACGGTTTATTTTCTATAAATTTTACAAGATTGCGCTCAAAATAGAATTATAACTCGATAAAATCATTTTAAAATACACCGATTACCAAATAATTCCATCTATCATTTTTATAAAGTCTCTATGACTATTTTTAAGATAATAAAACAAATTTCACGCCTTGACCATACTCAGATAATTTTATAAAAATATATAAAGGTTCAATAAACCTTATTTTAAATCAAATAAATCCCTTAAAATCATTTAAAAAAAACCAGAGCACATAATCAAGCATATTTTCAAGTAATAGCACGTATTCACATATCACAACTCATATCGTAATACATTCGATCATAAGAATTCCCTTTTTTAATTAATAACCACTTTTCGCGTAACGGGTCACGTCCTGTCTGACAGCCCGATGCTGAGCGTTTTCAATTACGCTTCTCAATTATTCTCTTTATACCAAATGACACGTCAGACTGGAATATAATATTCACTTAAACATTTCCTCTTCATATAATAAGACATAATTCACATAATCACATTTTATTCACATAGTTTAGAATTACAACACAAAAGTATACTTTATTCACTTAATCACGTCGTGAAATTCCCAGTCGCTACAGTAAACTCTACACAAGGTAGTTCAAGATCACACAACAAATTCTAATGACACAAGGTGGAAGTTGGATAAAATGCACACTGCAAGATACACTCCTTCCCCTTTGGTCATTGATGAAATACAGAAGCATGTGCAAGCTGCATTTGAACCATCTACCTCTACATCTACTTCCACATCTCAACCTGCCTCTACATCAACAAATCTACAGATTCAAGCTCTCCAAGGTCAAGTCCCAACTCTGCAAGCCTCCAATGACCAACTCACAGCTCAAGTGCATGCTCTCACTACACTGGTGCAGAGTCAACAGGAAGACATTCAAGCATTGGTGGACTCCCACAAGCACTTATAAATGCAAAATTTTGTTACTTTGGGAGCCATCATGGGCAAGCTCAATATCCCACTGCCTGCACTTCTTGAGTCTGTGAGGCCAGAATTACCAACTCCCCTGCTCATGCCTGTTTCCAAGATTAAGGGGGAGATGGAAGCTAGTATTCAACAATCCAAGGATGCTAGTTAGTCAAAGGAGCCTAGAAAATCAACCACAGGCTCTTCTAAAGCTCAATTCTCAAAAGATGTTGGACAAGACAGACTCCCAAAAGCTGTAGAAGGTTCTTGTCAAGATCAGGAATTCAATGAACTTCTGTCAGTTTTAAGGGTGTCTCTCCATAGCAACTACATGACATACAAGAAATATTTGGGTAACAACATCAACTTTGTGAGAGTGGTGATTGTCAAGGTTGATAACTTTCTGGAAAAGATAATCATAGCTAATGTGAATGACTGTGGATTGGACAGATGTCTCCAGGTGTCTCTCACCAATCTTCAAAGACTGAGAGCATCTGAGTTGGATGTGATAATTGACAAAGTGCATACAGTAATTCCAGAGGACACAAGACACCCAACTACTAAAGGAACTCAAAAATGCTCAGATAGATGCTTTTCCTGAAGCCTATCTCCATCCACGCAGCGGGATTGCCTACATCTGTTCATAAATCAGAAAATGCAGATACTTCACAGTTCCTAAAAATTGTGTAAGGAATAATTTGAAGCTGATTATGACCCTTGAAACTGATCTAAAGACAAAAATTAACAAGAACCCTGAAGATGAGCAAATGATCAGAATCTTGGGGAGATACCTTCAAAATGTAGACAACGTGTTACCTACCACAAATTAAAATTTAAAGGATGACAAAGATGACGATGAGCAGAAGCCAAGTGATCAACCTTCTTCTGACTCAAATCCAAGTCAATCCTCAAGAGCAACTGGTGACAAGGGCAAAAAGCAAGATGAGAAGAAGGGAGATGACAGAAAGAGAGGAGAAGAAAGAAAAAGGAAGAAAAAAGAAGATGTATGACAACCACAACAACAAAAAACCCTAAATATCCAAATTAACCAACCTCAACCCTCTATGTCAACAAACTCAAATACCAAATCACGTCAAAGCTCAAAGCCTAAATACTTGTACAAATAGACTACTAACACCTTTCTGAAAATACCAATCACCTCAAGCCAAATATTTCTCAAGAAAATCATAAACCTACCTTCTGTCAATCTATCACTCAAAATTTACTACAAGTATGTTGGGATGAAATCTAAGAAAGAGAAAGTTATTGATAGGGCCATCTGGAATTGTTACAAGCAAAGTGATTTTCTACCTCTAAACTGGTGCATCTCAGATGAAGACTACTTTCAACAACTAGCTGAAGAAATGGTCAGAGTTTGGGTTGTAACACTAAGGGAAGTAAGAATCTATTTTCAGGATGGGTCCTTCACATTTCTTGGCAGCAACTTAATGGAGACCTTTTCACCCACATAAATCAAGAGAGTGATAAGCTTACTGAAGGATAAGGACACTGCAACCAGGGCATGGAGATCTGTTTTAGATGAATGGTTGATAGAAAGGGAAGAAAGAAGAGGAAGAAACAAGGCTGAATATGAGGAGAGGAAGAGGAAGTATGATGAGAAAATAGAAATGTACATTTAAAGATCTGAAGATCTCAAGGCAAAAGGGATGAGCAGAGTTACCAAAGATGGGAAATTTCTAAATGTCAAAGCTGGCACATTCTCAAGATTTAGGATTGATTTACTAAGTAACTATTCAATACATGACAAACTCAAACTTGTGGAAGCTTTAAGAGGAACACCAATCATAGAGGAACTTGAAATTCTTGTACACCTAAAGGACCTAATTAGAGAAGAAACAGGAGATGAGACTTTTGTCTGATGTATGTATCTGATGAACTAAAAGAAATCACCTAATGCATAAATGTTATGTTTTTGTCAACTTGTATATTTAGTCTAATTTTTCATTGTAGCTTGGGGTTAGTCTTGTTAACAAGCATGAATGTGTGATAAGCAATCTTCTCACAAATTGGGGGGGGGGGGGATTATTGTGCAAGACATGCCTGTACTATAACAAGACTAAGTCAAATTGACAATCCTAAGTAAGTTGTATTATAATCTAAGTTTGCATTCTGTATTGTAACACTTAAGTCTGTGAAAATGTAAATAGATTAGACTAGAGTATTTTTTTGTAAAACAGTTTCAAGCCTAAGAATAAACTCTGGAAGAAGATCTTGAAGATCATGCCTCATAGAAAGTGTGAAGAAGCTTGGAGTTGAATAAATCTATTTTGGAAGAAATATTTGAAGTCAAGAAATCTACAAGTCACATATTATGTGTTATAGAGAAGTCATTCGAGAACTCCAGAATGACTTATCGAGAAGTCAAGAAATGCTACTAGAAAACTCAGAGATATCGACAAGCCAAATTGAAGACATGAAGAATGGAGATATCGACAAGTCATTTCTTCACTAGAGAACTTTGAGATATCGACAAGTCAAAATTTCACTAGAGATCTCTGAGATATCGATAGGTCAAAATATCACTAGAGATCTCTAAGATATCGATAAGACAATTTGTCACTAGAGAACTCAGAGATATCGATAAGCCAAAGTGAAGACATGAAGATGAGAGATCTAGACAAGCCAAATTCTCTTACGGAGAACTCGGACACTTCGATAAGACAAACAACTATAGATTAATTAGAGATCCTGATAAGTCATCGAGATGTCAAGTTCTCTATATGACTAACTGGAAATCTCAAAGCAAACAGCTTAAAGAGTCTAGAAATCAATACTCATTTAGAAAGTCTAGAAAAGCAGCTTAAAGAGTACAAGATCAAAGGCCAAGATTAACTGGAAAAGTAAAGTCACAGTCAGGCAAGATTAGCAAAGATACACTAAGCCAGAAATAGAAAGATTTGGTTATCCAAAATAGGGTTTAGTACATGTCGTTGCATGCTGTGTAAAAACCAGTGTTTATTATTCTATAAAGTAAACACTGGATGCTTTGTTTAAGTTGTAACAAACAGATCTGAAATTTTTTGTAACTCTCAAGAGAGAAGCTGAGTTCTTAACATACTAAGAACCCAGAAATTTGTAGCAAAACACTAGCTTGATTTTAATACAAAATTAAGCGAGTTTTGAAAGATAAGTGCATTCATGTGCAAGTTTTAATTCAATGTTAAAGCACATTTTCTCTACAATACAAATTACGTTGTTCATCATTCTTAAAAGTTTAAAAAGCCATTAAAATTATCCAAAACACATTCACCCCCTGTGTTGTATTCATTACCCAACAAATATCCTAACCCCTCGTTGTTTCAGCCATACTTGTTTTTAAAATTATTTTTTTACTATAATTTTTAAAAATTTCATTTCTGATTTTGTTTTACAAATTATATTCCAAATCCGTACTGGGCGTTTGGCTCATGCCGTATTCTTTTTCTGGCAGGTGCTTAGGGGGGTCTGGGACTATGTGATGGAGAGCTACCCCAATTATTGATTAGGATTTCAGGTCTTATCATTATTGTTAGGGCGAAAACACGCACTAATATTCACGCAAGTATACGCATTCGCAAGTAATATAGAATACTTTCTAGTTCGTTCCCTCAGAGACTCAGACTAAATTATTGTCTAATTAAACTCACTCACCAATGTATGATTACTTCTCAATGTTAAGATAATAACACTTAAAATTGTTGATTAAATATTAACTATAATTAACTACTTAATTAACCACTTAACTAACACTTCAATTTATCAATAATAAAACACTCATGAGATCACAACTTCATTATTACTTCCTTCTATAGCCATTGTTATTACCTTTAGCATGTGACAGTGATGATATTAATCGAATAACACGAAACTGATAAAATCCAACTTTCATTGTACTAATACCATTCTACCAAACATCCACAATTAAGATAGAAGTTGAATAGTCATCAATTATGTTGAGTTCCTATATGTCTACAGAAATTGACAACACAACGATTTAAGCACAAGTTATCCCTTTTTGATTACATAGGGCAAATAAAATGGTTAGAGTTACCCACTAATCATGCACAACGTACATGAACCTATGCTAGCATGGCAAGTTCTAAATCTCAAGATCCACCGTCGCTTCACAAGAGATTAACACCCTATCTTATATGTTCGCGACGCACATAAGACGAATACGCACAACCAATACTAGATATCAAATAATCATCACATACTAAAGTATTAAACAATTAACTAAAGAATTCCATAATAAATCCGTTGCAACCCCATGATCACGATTAGCCCATAATAGAACTTATCGCCATCATGGGTTCATATGAAATCATGATAAACAAACACAAGAAAATAATAACTAAACTAATTATATTAAAACATAGTACGTCACAAGAGTAAATAAGTCAAAGCAAGAAAACTAGCATCCAACGTTACAACAAAACAAGAATTATAAGAATATATGCTTCCTCTTCGTTGCGGTGTGCTAAATCGGTCTTCCTCCTTATCTCCTTCGCTTCTTGCGTAAAACACAATCTAAAACATAATCTCCTTCATACTCTCTGTGAAAACGTCTCAAATCTACCTATATAATAGTCCCATAAAACTCAGATTACATAGAAGTTGGAAGCCAAACAGAAGTAGAAGTCTAAAATAATTTATCTTTTTCCCCGACCCTGCGCGGCCGCTCAGCATAGCTGCGCGGGCGCGCAGGTTGCTGCGCGGCCGCTCAGCATTTCTGCGCGGGCGCGCAGGCCTCTACTGGAAAAAATCCAGGTTTGCTCCGATTCTTCGCCGTAATCTGCCCATTCCTTTCCTCTCGCAATGATGAACACATGCCAAGGTTTATTCTTGATGATTCCTCCCCCGAAATGCAACTAATACCCTGAAATGCATAAACACTAGAAAAACGCATCAAATACACAAAATAATTGATTTCAAGACACCAATTTAAGCCATTTTAAGACGTTCTAAGTGGTATAAAATGCCACTTATCACACCCCCAAACTTAAATCGATGCTTGTCCTCAAGCGTCACAGACTCAAAAATAAATAAAAATATGCATGAATGCAATCTATATGAAAATGCAACGATCCCCCTTACTACAATTAACCAACCAAATTGTCACATCTCAACGAATGCAGATAGACAACTAATGATCAATAAACTCATGCAAACGGACATACAGCCAGAAACGTGGTGTGTGCAAATGCTTAACAGATATGCTTCGGAACTAGACCAATTATTATGACTAGACTATCCTCAAGGCAATCCTACAATTATACAAAGAATAAAAATTCTAGGCACAAAGTGATATACAACACTACAAGAACTCTGGAGCTTACTACGGAATCGTGCTTTTTATTTACAACTCAAATGCTTATTTGACCGTGCAATGCGTGAGGTCCACAAAAGACTTATACAATGGTATCCATGTAACGAGCATTAGGTTAGCGGATCCCAGACTCTAAAAGCCTTAGGTCACTAGGCACAAAGTCCCCTAAGAACTTAATAACTCGAATACCAAAGAGCCCACTCTTGATCAATTATGCAAAAAAAAAAATTTCTTTTATAACTTCTGAGCAAGTGTGTTTCACTCCATCTTGCTCAACCCTAGACTACTCGCAACATATGCGAGCCGGCTACTAGCCATTTGACGCCTAGCCACAACTAGCAACAACTTCCATACTTTTTTCTCCAAAATTTTTTCTTTTTCCATGTCTTTATCACTAAGAACCTATAATCGAATTCTAAGCATAATAAATAGATTGACCTTGAAAACAACCAAATCATAACAACAATCTAGCCCTTACGCATTCTTTAAGACTTAGTGGACTTACAATTGTTTCTAGCATGCATATCAACCTACACAACTTAATATCACCTTAATGCTATCACTACACTTGCATCAATATCACAATTCAGTCGATAACTTATTGCAAAAGGGATCATGGTAAATGCATGAGCTACATGACATTCATAAAAAACTAAATGGCATAAATTATGCAACTATATGAACTAAACTATCATGAATATGCAACTAAATGACACACACACAATATTCCTTAACTACCACCCCCAAACTAAAAATCTTCACTGTCCTCAGTGAAAGTAGTAGAAAGGAACACAGGGTATACCTACTCGGAGTCATCATCATCATCACCTTCAGTGGGTGGAGTATCAGGCGGTAGGTATGCAGAGTCCTCACCAAAAACTGGCCACTGGATATCAGCTCCAAGACCTCGAAAAGCAGTCCCTAACGTAAGGGTGAGCTCCTGAGCAAACCTGCTCTGCGTCTCATACATGGCATCCATCCTCCGTGAAAGCCTCCTATACTGGGCATCACCCATCCCAGCACCCTCTTGAGCTCTCGACAAACCAGCCTCACCATGCCCTGGCCTAGCCATAGTAGCACTTCGTGCTGGACGCCCTCCTGGAAGACGATAACCCAGCCCATACTCCTCAGGCTCACCACTGGTCCACTCCTGCATCCCATTCAGAGTGCCAGAATCTATCGGAGCTGCTGGCAACTGCAACTGCTCATGAGCCGGCGAGTTCACTCCCACCGCTCGGCATAGCTTCGTAACCGTGGATGCATAAGGGATGTTCATATGCTTTGCTCCCCTCAAAAACTTCAGAATTCCTTGGTAGATAAACTCACCAAGGTCCACATAGTATTCCTCATTCAGAATTCCCCACAACAGCTGTGCTCTCTCAACTGTGACCTCATGTGCATGCGAATAAGGCAAAATATTAGCACAAATAAATGCATTCCATGCACGGGCATACCTGTTCATGGCGATCGCCGGAAAGTGACGATACTCATTATTGGCTGGACTGCGGTTCCAAACTGTGCCCGGTCGACAGAGAGTCGCACAAATCAAATCCAAGTCAAAATCCTCAGCAGTCTTTTCATTCCAGTTCTCCTCCTCGGGCTTCCTCTCTCGCTGTCCAATCACACGGCGAATCGCCGCAGGATGATAATCAACCGTCAGCCCACGGACTACAGAAAACCCATTCTTTTCAGCCTTCGCGTTCGCGTAGAACTCGCGAACAACGCTCATCGGTACTGCTTCGGGTGACTCATAAAAAGCTATCCACCCCTTCTCTGCAATCATGGGCAACAACTCAACATCCCTCCCTGATGGTAAAAACCCCCTCTCCTTCAGAATCGGCTTCCCCAACAGCCTAGTGTACTCCTCCTCCGCAGCTTTGTCAGTTAATCGAGGCCTTGCAGCAGTACCCCTCGATGAATCAGCAGTAGGAACTGTGCTGCTGCTGTCAATAGTGCGTGCTCTCTTGGGTGCCATTGATTCGTGAATAAAAGTGTGTAAGAACTGATTTTTGATGTTTGTGAGAGGGTTTAAGTGTAGGAAGTTTTGTGGGAGATATGTAGGATAGGTGTATGTATATATAGGGTGTGGATTAGATTAGGGTTTGGGAATTAAGGGCTAAAATGATGGGGTAGTGGGAACAATTCGTGGGTTTATGGGCTAAAACTATTTTTGTGTTTTTGTTTGTTTTTTTTTCTGAACTGTAAAAAATTTCTGGAACTCGACCCCTGCGCGGCCGCTCAGCATATCTGCGCGGCCGCTCAGCATAGCTGCGCGGCCGCTCAGCATAGCTGCGCGGCCGCTCAGCATAGCTGCGCGGCCGCTCAGCATAGCTGCGCGGCCGCTCAGCATAGCTGCGCGGCCGCTCAGCATAGCTACACGGGCGCGCAGAGGGTCTCTGGAAAAAAAAATTTTCAGCCCCTGTTTTTTGATTTTTTTGTGTTTTTGGATAGGTTATTAATTTCTAAGGGTTCCTATAACAACAATTCATGGGTTGCCTCCCACGCAGCGCTTCTTTTTCATCATTAGCTTGACGTTCCGTACCTTTCTCAAGTAGTCAACAAAATGGCACTAACCACCTCTCGGTTTGCCATGTCCCCATAGTAGTGCTTCAACCGCTGACCGTTAACCTTGAATGCTTGGTCCGAATCATTCTCAAAAATTTCCACCGCTCCATGTGGAAACACAGTTTTGACAATAAAAGGTCCAGACCACCTTGATTTCAACTTCCCAGGAAAAAGTCGGAGCCGAGAGTTGAATAAAAGAACTTGTTGCCCTGGCACAAATAACTTAGGATGTAGCTTCCTATCGTGCCACCTCTTCACCTTTTCCTTATACATTTTGTTATTCTCGTACGCTTGAAGTCGAAATTCATCAAGTTCATTAAGCTGAAGCATTCTTTTCTTACCAGCTGCATCTAAATCCAGGTTCAATTTCTTCAATGCCCAGTAGGCCTTATGCTCAAGCTCCGCCGGTAGATGACATCCCTTACCGTACACCAACTGAAACGGTGACATCCCAAGTGGAGTTTTGTATGCTGTTCTGTAAGCCCAAACAGCTTCATCGAGGTTTAAAGACCAATCCTTCCTTGACGGACAAACAACCTTCTCTAGAATACGCTTTATCACTCTGTTAGACACTTCCGCTTGACCATTTGTTTGCGGATGATAGGCAGTAGCTACTCGATGATTCACATTATAACGCTGCATCATAGAAGTGAACTTACGGTTGCAAAAATGCGATCCTTCATCACTTATGATTACCCAAGGTGTTCCAAACCTTGTGAAAATTTGCTTATGAAGAAAATTTAGCACTGCCTTTGCATCATTTGTCGGTAAAGCTTTAACTTCGACCCATTTTGAGACATAATCGACTGCCAGCAAGATGTACTGATTATTGCAAGACGAGATAAAAGGCCCAATGAAATCGATTCCCCACACATCAAAGACCTCGACTTCAAGCATCATATTTAATGGCATCTCATCCTTCCTTGACAAATTTCCCACTCTTTGGCAATGATCACACCTTAAAACAAACTGATGAGCATCCTTGAACAAAGTAGGCCAGAAAAAACCTGCTTGCAGAATACGAGCTGCCGTCTTCTCACCTCCATAGTGTCCACCATAAACCGTGGAATGGCAGTCTCGTAATATCCCCTCCGTCTCACAGAACGGGATACATCTCCTGATGATCTGGTCAGCTCCCTGTCTAAACAAATATGGTTCATCCCACATATACCACTTCACCTCATGCAGAAACTTCTTCTTTTGAGCGGATGTCAAATTAAGAGGCATTATATTGCTGACAAGATAGTTTACAATATCTGCAAACCATGGTTCTTCCTCCTGAATTGCAAACAACTGCTCATCCGGAAAAGATTCATTGATTGACGTCCTATCTTGTGAAGTAGAATCGGGATTCTCCAACCTAGAGAGATGGTCAGCTACTTGATTCTCAGTACCTTTTCTATCTTTGATCTCTAACTCAAATTCCTGAAGTAAAAGCACCCAACGAATGAGTCTCGGCTTCGAATCCTTCTTAGAAACCAGATAGCGAATAGTCGCATAGTAGACCACATGGAAGAGATTTTTCTTGCGCTGTCCCAGAACTGCACCTACCGCATAATCACTCGCATCACACATCATCTCAAACGGTTCTGTCCAATCTGGTGCTGTAATAACTGGTGCAGTGATCAAACTCTCCTTGAGAGTCTTGAATGCTGCCAAACATTCATCATCAAATTTAAACGGCACATCTTTCTCAAGCAAATTGCACAACGACTTAGATATCTTTGAAAAGTCCTTGATGAATCGCCGATAAAAACCCGCATGACCAAGAAAACTACGGATTCCTTTCATAGAATTAGGTGGGGGAAGATTTTCAATGACTCCCACCTTGGCCTTGTCCACCTCCAGACCCTTGCTAGAGACCTTATGCCCAAGGATAATGCTTTCACGCACCATAAAATGACATTTCTCCCAATTAAGCACCAAATTAGTTTCCACGCATCTTTTGAGTACGGCGCGCAGATTATTCAAACATTCATCATATGAGTGTCCAAAGATGGAGAAGTCATCCATGAACACTTCGACGTTATTTCCAATCATGTCAGAGAATATAGCCATCATACATCTCTAAAAAGTGGTCGGGGCACCACATAACCCAAACGAAACTCTGCGAAAACCAAATGTGCCAAATGGACAAGTGAAGGTAGTCTTTTCCTGATCCTCTGGTGCAATACAAATATGATTATACCCGGAATAACCATCCAGAAGACAAAAATACTCATGACCCGCCAATCTGTCAAGCATCTGATCAATAAATGGAAGAGGGAAGTGATCCTTCCTTGTGGCTTTGTTCAATTTTCTATAATCCATGCATACTCTCCATCCTGTAACTGTTCGAGTAGGGATGAGCTCATTCTTTTCATTTGCGACCACAGTGATACCTCCCTTCTTAGGTACACATTGTACGGGGCTCACCCACGAGCTGTCAGAAATAGGATAAATGATGCCTGCATCCAGCCATTTCAGAATTTCTTTCTTCACCACCTCCTTCATGATGGGATTCAGTCTTCGCTGCTGTGCCATAGTTGGCTTACTACCTTCCTCTAGCAGAATTTTATGCATACAATATGAAGGACTTATCCCCTTGATGTCTGCTATGGTCCATCCTATAGCCGATTTGAATTCTCTCAAAATCCTTAAGAGCTTGTCTTCCTCACTACCTGAAAGGTCAGATGAAATAATAACAGGTAACATAGATGAATCACCTAAAAAAGCATACCTCAAGTGTTCAGGTAATGGTTTGAGCTCCAAGGTAGGTGCTTCCTCTATTGATGGTTTGAGCTTCCCTTCAGCATTCTTAAGGTCAGAAGTACCAAGAGATTCAAATGGTATGTCTAGCTTTCGCTTCCAGGGAGAAGCGTTCAGATATTGTAATTGCTCGTTGCTATCTTCATCATCGCTGTCAAAATCCCCCACTAAGGCCTTTTCCAATGCATCAGACATTAGCATGTGATCGAGTTCCGAAGTAACCGCAGTATCAATCACATCCACTTTTAAGCACTCCTCATCTTTTGTAGGGAATTTCATTGCCTTGAATACATTGAAGGTCATATCCTGATCTTGGACCCGTATAGTAAGTTCACCTTTTTGCACATCTATCAAGGTACGGCCAGTAGCCAAGAAAGGCCTTCCCAAGATTATGGGAATCTTCTTATCTTCCTCAAAATCCAGAATAACAAAATCTGCTGGATAGAAGAGCTTATCCACTTTGACGAGCACATCCTCAACTATGCCCCTTGGGTAAGTAATGGAACGGTCAGCCAATTGTAGCGACATGTATGTGGGTTTTGGATCAGGCAGATCCAGCTTTTTAAAGATCGACAACGGCAACAGATTAATGCTTGCTCCCAAATCACAAAGGCACTTGTCAAAATTTAGATTGCCAATGGTGCAAGGAATGGTGAAGCTTCCTGGATCTTTCAGTTTTGGTGGTAACTTTTGCTGCAGAACAGCGCTGCATTCTTCCGTGAGAGCAACGGTTTCAAGGTCATCCAGTTTCACCTTCCTTGAAAGAATAGTCTTCATAAACTTCGCATAACTAGGCATTTGTTCCAGAGCCTCAGCGAAAGGTATATTGATGTGAAGTTTCTTGAACACCTCCAGAAACTTCCCAAACTGTCTATCCGGCATTTGTTGCTGCAATCTCTTAGGAAAAGGTGGTGGAGGATAGAGTTGTTTCTCCCCTGTATTGGCCTCAGGCAGAGTGTGTTCAACAGTAGTCTTCCTTGGTTCCGCCGCTTTCCTCCTTTTGCTTAGATTCTTCATCTCTAATTTCAGCTTCTACTTCCTTTGCCTTTTCAGCATCAGCCACTTTTCCAGACCTTAAGGTAATAGCCTGACTTACTCTTTAGCTTCCTTCCTGCCTGGTACTTCCGTGTCACTGGGAAGAGTGCCAGGTTGATGATTGAGCACTGCATTGGCTAATTGACCGATTTGATTTTCCAAGGTCTTGATAGAAACCGCCTGACTCTTGCACAACAGCTTAAGTTCCTCAAAATCATCACTAGTGGGTGCAGCTGCACTTCCCTGTTGAGGATATGATTGCCTTGTAGCATACTGCTGTGGTTGCTGGAATCCAGGTGGTTAAACTGTTTACTCACTCCTTGCTGATATGGTGGCTGAATAGCATTCTGATTATTCCCCCAGCTAAAATTTGGATGATTTCTGTTATTAGGATGATAGGTCGCTGGCACAGGCTGCTGTTGTCGCTGATAATTATTCACATACTGAACAGATTCGTTGACAAGAGAACACTGATCCGTAGCATGAGAACCTGCACAAAGCTCACAAACCATAGCTATTTGATTAACTCCATATGTAGCCAGAGAATCAACCTTCATTGATAGCGCTTGGAGCTGGGCTGCAATAGCGGTGGCTGCATCAACTTCCAGAATACCTGCTACCTTGCCTGACGTCATCCTCTGAGTTGGGTTTTGATGCTCATTTGCAGCCATCGTCTCGATAAGATTATAGCGCCTCAGTATAGCTTTTAGGCCCATAAGGCGCCTCCAGCTGCTGCATCGAGCATGGGCTGAGATTGGGCCCCCCAACCATTATAGAAACCAGTGATCACCATCCAATCCGGCATTCCATGATGTGGACATTTTCTCAACATTTCCTTGTAGCGTTCTCAGGCCTCGCACATAGATTCTGTAGGTTGCTGCGCAAACTGAGTAAGAGCACTCCTCATAGCAGCAGTCTTTGCCATTGGATAAAACTTCACCAGAAACTTTTGCGCAAGATCTTGCCACGTAGTGATGGACCCAGCTGGTTCAGAATGTAACCAGTCTTAGCCTTATCCCTCAGTGAGAATGGGAAAAGCCTCAACTGATAGCCTCATCAGTCACGCCATTATACTTAAAAGTGCTGCAGATCTCGACAAAATTCCTTATGTGCATGTTGGGTCTTCAGTTGCCGCTCCTCCAAAAGAAACAGAATTCTGCACCATCTGAATAGTGCCCGGCTTGATTTCAAAGGTGTTAGCTTGAATAGCCGGATGAAGGATGCTTGACTGAATGTCATCAATTTTAGGCCGAGAAAATCCATAAGAGCTGGATCAGCTTGAACAATACGATCTCCCATGTTTACTGGTTCTTTCTGCTCAGTTCCTGAATCCGAGTCCTCAAAATCTAACTTCTCCGGAATATCAAGAACTTCGTCTGTCTCCTCAGCTGTATCTAAAGTCCTCTTGCGAGCACGAGAACGAGTTTGCATAAACGCTTGCTAAAGTACCTGAAACACAACCGAAAAGAGTAAGTAACTACTACGTCCTAATCACTGAGTCCTAATGACCAATGATGGTAAGTACATAAACTAAACAAATACGTCGAGTCCCCGGCAGCGGCACCAAAAACTTGTTAGGGCAAAAATACGCACTAATATTCACGCAAGTATACGCGTTCACAAGTAATATAGAATACTTTCTAGTTCGTTCCCTCAAAGACTCAGACTAAATTATTGTCTAATTAAACTCACTCACCAATGTATGATTACTTCTCAATGTTAAGATAATAACACTTAAAATTGTTGATTAATATTAACTATAATTAACTACTTAATTAACCACTTAACTAACACTTCAATTTATCAATAATAAAACACTCATGAGATCACAACTTCATTATTACTTCCTTCTATAGCCATTGTTATTACCTTTAGCATGTGACAGTGATGATATTAATCGAATAACACGAAACTGATAAAAGCCAACTTTCATTGTACTAATACCATTCTACCAAACATCCACAATTAAGATAGAAGTTGAATAGTCATCAATTATGTTGAGTTCCTATATGTCTACAGAAATTGACAACACAACGATTTAAGCACAAGTTATCCCTTTTTGATTACATAGGGCAAATAAAACGGTTAGAGTTACCCACTAATCATGCACAACGTACATGAACCTATGCTAGCATGGCAAGTTCTAAATCTCAAGATCCAACGTCGCTTCACAAGAGATTAACACCCTATCTTATATGTTCGCGACGCACATAAGATGAATACGCACAACCAATACTAGATATCAAACAATCATCACATACTAAAGTATTGAACAATTAACTAAAGAATTCCATAATAAATCCGTTGCAACCCCATGATCACGATTAGCCCATAATAGAACTTATCGCCATCATGGGTTCATATGAAATCATGATAAACAAACACAAGAAAATAATAACTAAACTAATTATATTAAAACAAAGTACGTCACAAGAGTAAATAAGTCAAAGCAAGAAACTAGCATCCAACGTTACAACAAAACAAGAATTATAAGAATATATGCTTCCTCTTCGTTGCGGTGTGCTAAATCGGTCTTTCTCCTTATCTCCTTCGCTTCTTACGTAAACACAATCTGAAACATAATCTCCTTCATACTCTCTGTGAAAACGTCTCAAATCTACCTATATAATAGTCCCATAAAACTCAGATTACATAGAAGTTGGAAGCCAACAGAAGTAGAAGTCTAAAATAATTTATCTTTTTCCCGACCCTGCGCGGCCGCTCAGCATAGCTGCGCGGGCGCGCAGGTTGCTGCGCAGCCGCTCAGTATTTCTGCGCGGGCGCGCAGGCCTCTACTGGAAAAAATCCAGGTTTGCTCTGATTCTTCGCCGTAATCTGCCCATATCCTTCCTCTCGCAATGATGAACACATGCCAAGACTTATTCTTGATGATTCCTCCCCCGAAATGTAACGAATACCCTGAAATGCATAAACACTAGAAAAACGCATCAAATACACAAAATACTTGATTTCAAGACACCAATTTAAGCCATTTTACGACGTTCTAAGTGGTATAAAATGTCACTTATCAATTATCTAGACTTAATTATTTATTTAGAGATTTTAATATTTATATTATTGGTTTAGACGGTTTGGATATTTAATATTATTTTAAAGATTTTAGACTGTTTAATTTTTGTTTAGAAATATATTAGTACTCCGTTTGTAGGTTTATGGATTATAGGTAATATCTCCTTCTATTTTTAAGAAAGGGGTGTTACCGTTGTATTTAGGCATTTTTTTTATAGTGGATCTATATTTATAAGTATTATTATCCGTCATTTTATATTAACATATTTATAATTTATTATACGTGATATATTTATTTATTCGAAGGCCTTCACCGTCATATCTTTAATTTATAACATAAATATTTTAAAATTTATCGTATATACCAGAACTAAATTGAAACTTAAGATTTTGATCTACACTGACAAATATTAGTATCTGTTATCTCTACACTAAAAAATATGTTGTTTATTATATGTGATATATTATTAATTCGAAAATATTCACACTCTTATCTTTAATTTGAACATTTACGTATAAATCTTTATCTTTAATTTGGAGATTTACGTTTGAAGAGATAACTATATACAAAAATTCTACAATTATCGTATATATAAAATAAATTAAAACTCAATTTTTGATCTACATTCACATATATTAATATAAGGGATATTCAAATAGAAACACCTTTAAAATAAAAACAAGAAACTATCCTAATTAAGTGATGGCCCAACCCAACTAATAGCCCAACCCACTTGTCACCAAAATACGCCCTTCTTTGTCAGTTATCACTTTCTCCCTCTTCTGTTACAACCAGCCTACCACCATCTCAAACATTGTCATGATTTCTCTAATCACTCCTTTCATCTCTCATCTATCTACGCCACCATATTCGATTTATTATTGTCCGCCACCATCTCTGATCTATCTCCGTCCGCCACCATCACATGTAATCATTATTTATATTACGTGGGGGCAAGAAGTTTCTTTCTGTCGTGACCGAGGGCCGTGAGGCCGCCCTCTACTGATGCTAGGAACCTGGGGGCCAGAAATTCATGAAAATCTTTATGAAGAAGTTCCTGATTTCGATTGGGCGGCTCTCGGTGCGAGCACAGCTAGGCATGCAGAGAAACTGAAGCCGGAGATGGAGCGGGATGCCCGGATTGCCGAGGAGGCCCGGCTCGCAGCTAAGCAGGCCCGGGTCGTGGCTGTTCAAATATCCAATTTGTAAATCAAACTTTGTTTTGATTATGACATTAAATTATTTAAGGCATGTGTGCCCTTTATTTTTCGATAAAAATTGTAAGTTGCATAACGACTTTAACTTATATGAGGTTTTATATTACTATAACTTATGTATAATTCAATTGTGATATATGATATTACTTAATGTATGACCTAAAATAAAAAAATAAGATGCCACAAGAAAATAATTGTTTTATAAGGTTTTGCTTCACACTTAAAGTAAGGATTAACTAAATTATATGATATTCTTAAGTAATTTTCATTATAAAGTTATTATTATATACAAACTAATTTAAATGTTTTTTAGTAATATGATACATGTTGAAACATTTTATTTACACAAAATCGTAAACTTAAGATAACTGAGAAGAAAATAATAATTTATTTCACATTTAAAATTAGATTTATTAATGTACACTTTGTATATATGCTAAATATGTAAGTGATGTATGTTTTGCAACATATCCTATATTATTTTAAATATAATAAAATATCCTAAATTATTTTAAATATTATAATAAATATTATTTTAAATATTATAATAAATATATGGTAAATCATGCTCCCTCCCTTCATTAGATTATTAACATTTGAAACATTATTATCTAATAGGGTTTAATAACTTATTTTTAAATATTTTTTTTCTAAATAAAACTTAATGTTTGAACTTTTATTCAGAATATTTTTTATAAGATCTGGAGTCATACTAAATAAATAAGAGTATTTAGCAAAAAAAGAGTGGTTGCCCAACTTTCTATTTTATATTTGAAATGTTAAAAATCTAGAGGGATGCTAATATTTTAAACTTTATAACCACATTTGCTTACTTATAATAAAGCCTACAAATTATTTTAGACATTATATTAAATCTGTTGTAAATTATATTTAAGATCTTAAACTTTATAAGCTATTTGCTTACTTATAGAAAAGCCTAAAAACCAAGTCATTTCCCATATGAATATTGGTAATGTGGTAAGAAAATTAATTTAAATTACCATTTTCAAAATTACTATTTTAGTTCAATTTTATAAAGTATCTATACAATAATAAAAAACTAGATTTAAAAAAGATCAGGGCTCACAACTTTAATATTTGCTCATATATCACCTTAAAAATTAAATTTGTAAAAATAAGTTGGAGGTGTGATTTTGTAATCAAAATTTTCATAATAAGTATATAATTTGAATTTACTAGTTTTTTATTGTTTAATATCTAAAATAATGTAAAATTATATTAGTAAAAAATATTACCTCATATAAGAGGGTGTGTATTATCATTTTGGACTTTTTTTAAAAATATCTAAGGTCAAAATATTTTCAGAAAAATACTGTCATTTTTTAATATTTTTTTTTACAAAAATACTGTTTTTCAAATTATGTATATAAAATATGATTTTCTGCAACTAGATTCAAGCATGAAATTTTATGCAACTACATTCAACCTCCTTCAAGCTCAAATTCAACAAAAAAAACTCTATTACCTAGTTACATATGTGTTTAATTGCGTGTTGATTTGATGCACCCTAATTTTATAAATATTTAAAAAATCACCAAAAAATAAAAAATTAGTATTTTGGATTATTTTTCATTTTTTTGATAAATATATTAATTAGATATCTTTAATAATTTATTTATTAGGTGTCATTAAAAAAATAATTTTCCATATCCCATGTTAATGATTTTCCAAATCCAAAGGCAGTACAACAAATCTGGCCATTTAAGACGTTTTTTTGAACTGAAATCGTCGTAATTGAGCCATTACGACGGAAAAAAAATCGTCATTTTGGTCGAGTAGTAAGTTCGTTTTTTCGTCACAAGATAAAATTGCGTCGAAAGTTAGGAAGCAGGGCCACGTTCTCAATAAAATAATAAATTTATTTACGACGGAATATCAACATACGACGATATATTCCGTCGTAAGTTATATACTTACGACGGAAGAAAACGTCAGATGTTATTTTACGGGACCCGCTTTTAATGAAATAAAATAAATTAAGTTAGTAACTTCCGACGGAAAAACCGTCGTATTTTAGAAAAGCTTGCAAAATTAAAATTCCCATCTGGTCAAAATTACAGTTAACTTTGGAATTTGTAGCCCATGAAGTTTAAATTTACCAATTTCAATGGATTTAGAAATCCAATTTCAATCCTACAACTAACTATTACTAGCCGAATTTATTATGCTTTATATGTTTGTGAAGGGAAAAGTATTAGTGTAACTAAAATGTGTATTAGTGCATTAGATGTAATACTATAATCTACTGAATTAATTTATGTCAAACAAACCTACAAATTGTAATTTCTAACAAACCGAATTCACTTAAATTGAATCACTAACACGAGAAGAAATTGTAAGAGAATTGGATTATATATTTTTGTTTTAACTGAGACAAATATTACAAAGTTACAACAGAGAAATGCCTTCGATCTCTTCTTCTCTTCCTCTAGTTCTTCTAGGTGTTCTTTATCTTCTAGGTGTTCTTTTATCGGCATGCCATTAGCTTGCTTGGGAAACCCTCTTATGGATATATGTAATTTGTGTATGTGTTGAGAATTGGGGTTATAAGTGAAGATGTAAATGTATTTGTGGCTATGTATAATAAATGTTGATATGAATGTGTAAAGTTGGAGTTATGACCTGAAAAAATATTTGTTGCAACTTGCAAGGAGTAAAAAGGGGAATAAAAGAAGATATGTGAGAAAAATATGTGGGAGATTGGAGTGAGAAAGTATGAAAGAGAGATATGGGTGGTCCGTG
>NW_027421293.1:0-98754 GCF_009905375.1 Apium graveolens | reverse complement strand
ATATATGTATATACTGAATATTTTGCGACTTCATCGCATTAAGATATCAAACTTGGTTCATTTCTTTTGACCAAGACTTTCATGAGTACTATGAGAAGGCTCATATACTAGTAAGTATATACTAGTAATTATCTTACACACGATAAAAGATTCTAGTAAGTATCCATTTAGATACTTATATTATTGTTATCACTATATATTATCTTGCGAGCTGTAAGGCTCACTCTTGCTTTATTTCTTCATCACACAACAACAGTTAGGAAAGATGGCCAGACTCCAGCAGACCCAGCGCAAGCGCGTGGGAAGCGTCCCGCGTCTTCCCGATGATGTTGTGGCTGCTATAGCTGCAGAGGTAGATCTATGGTAGATCAGGCATTCTATTTTTGAGAATCAATTATGTATAATTATAACTTGTGGCAGATAATGGCAATTAACTGTAAATTTATCAAGTAATCATTTTGGGTTGTAATAATTTTAATTGTGGATTCAAAGACTTGTACTTATTTCAATTTCATCTCTGAGACTATAACGGGTTGTGGTGTGTGTTAGTGTGGGGTCACAGCATAAGGTTATTATTATTAATTAAGTGAAGTGATATTGTGGAAAGAAAGACCGTGACGACCCGGATCCCCGACCCCGGATCTGGGGGTGTTACAACAGGGGTCCTATTTATACTGATTCGCCTACTTTACTGATTCATGTCATCCTAATTTTACTGATTCGCCTACTTTAATGTAATTTAACCAAAATTAAAACTTACAATTTTATCGCATACAACAGCCAAATCTTCATCGACCTCTCCGACCTCTTGTCCGTTTTTCCGCTTACGAGCCTTTTACCAAAAAATCGCTCTATCCGGTTCTTCTCCCGGATTCAACCTTCCTTTTTTTATTTGTTACAAATAAAATAAAATACAGTAATACAAATAACTCTAGGGCTAAAAAATGTAGGACTCTAATTTATTATGGACTGACCTATTATAAATTAAATACAGTTATACAATTAATGAACTTTTCTTACCTCATCTTCTTTTAAACCGATGTAGCCCTTTCTTGACAACCGGTGATGATATTTTCTCTTAGACACTCTTTCACTTTGTGTGTCATGAATTTCCTAAAAACATGTCACAAGATTACAAAAATTACAACAGACGATGCAAAAAAATCACCAAAATCATATATTACAGAATTAAAACATACCTTCCACTTAGAATCAGTCCTCTGTCTCACAAACCTTTTCCAGGTTGCCTTACTAACATAACCATAGCCTCTTGGCGGCTTACTTAGCTTCTTCTTTTCTCCAATAAATGGTAGCACATACTTTCTCGTCAAATCAGTCTTAAACTGTCGCCATTTAGAGCCTGTTGACTTTAGGACCATGTTTTCAATTTCTGGTTTAACTTTGAAGGTAGCCTGAAAAAACACAAGTTCACAAAATCATAACAGGAAAAACTTATATTCAAGATCTACATTTGATAATAATTTTTTACAATTGATCTAGTACCTGGAGATCTAACCAAAGCTTTGATTTTAATTCAGGGTCTACATTTGGCCACGTAGGAATGTCGATTGGAATCGTAGTCCTGGCCAACATACCAATGTAAGACTGCAAACGGGCTCTAGTTTCCCCATTAGGAATCCCCCATTCATTGGCAGTGACTTTAACTTTCTTCTCGCGAGCTTTCTTGACAATCACTTTGTACATTGCGCATACGCCTCGCTTACCCCCAGACTTCCTTGTAGCAGTATTAGTTATAGTATTGTCTGTTCTGAGTTAGTCGATTGAGATTCCGATGCATGCCCTTCATTATTTTCATCATTGTTCGGAACATCCTCCAACCGCTTGGGGCTTCCACCGCTAAGATTCTGTGATGCAGTCTTTTCTGATTGCTTTCGCATTGCTTTTTTGGTGCCATTCTTTCCTCTTCCTCTAATCTGAAAAATTAACTAATATTTAACAGATTAGAACAACTACACAATTCATGGTATAATGTCTAACAGATATGCAGAAATTAAACAAAATTCTCATTTAATTGTCAAGAAAAATTACAGATAGACTTCTATAACTACATTGAAAAATTACAAGAAAACAGAGATCAAAAGATACATTACAAATAACAAGAAAAATTATAAATAACAAGAAAAATTACAAATAAGGAGAATATATAGCTAGACTCCTATAACTTTTTGACCCATATACCCTCAACATTTTTTCTTCTATTACAAACACTTGCATCATTAATATTAGCAGGGTCACATGTAGGGATATTAGAACAAAATGGGGGAGGGTTCCAGGAGGTGTCTTCAGGAGCATCTTCATTGTAAACATCATGATAGTCTCGAGTTGTCGCCGATAACACAACGGACCAATTAGCATCAACTGGATCCTCAATATAAAATACTTGGTTGACTTGGTCAACAGAGACATATTTGTCCTTTTTGTGACCTGGTCGATTGAAGTTGACAAGGGTGAAACCAAGATCATCGGACTTGACACCTTTGTCACTTGCTGCCCATGTACATAAAAACAGAGGGGCCTTGAATGCGTGGTAGTCTAATTCCCATATTTCCTTGATCACCCCATAAAATTTTAAATCACTCTCTATAGGATTCATGTCCTTAGCACTAGAGACTTGGACTGTCCTCGCAACTAATGACACACCACTATTCTGAACTACCCTTGCATTATCTCGATCATTTGTGTGGTATCGGACCCCTTCAACAGCATAACTTTCGTAAGTCAAAACTGAAAATGAAGGTTTCCCAGCCAACCATCTTATAGTTTCAGATACGGCTTCCGCATTCTCCCTCATTTCTGTACTGACCTACATATAATTTATTGATGCATATAAGTGGCTACAAATTTAAAAACACGACTTATAAAAATAAAAGAGAAGGAAAAAGAATGTAAACCAACTTTTGTTCAAACCTATCGGCAAATTGTCGATTGTGCTCTCCCAATAGCCACTGTACACTCTTCTTTTTCCCTCGATAAATCTCTTCCAAATATTTTTTATGCAACCTGAAATTACTTACATCAAATTCGACTAAACTATACCAAATACAACTTTAACAATTATATGTATACTTTTTATGTTTTACTTACATAATATATGGTTCCACTTCCGAATTATTACGAAGAACTGAAAGATGAGCCTCATCTCATTCTTTTTCCGCAACTGACTTCATAGTCACACCACCGATTGGACCAGAAATTTTTTCTTCATCTTTCGGAAGACCGGCTGTTCTACTACTCCCGCTATAGAACTCACTGCAAAATTCTATTGACTCTTCTTTGAGGTAACCTTCAGCTATAGAACCTTCTGGATAGAATCGGTTTCTTACATAACTCTTCAATATTTATTAAAGCGTTCAAATGGAAACATCCATCTATAAAAAACCGGTCCACATAATCGCAGTTCCCTTACTAGGTGGACCATAAGATGTATCATAACATCAAAAAATGACGGAGGGAATATCTTCTCTAACTCACACAGGGTCAATATCACATCTGCTTGTAATTTATTCAACTTTGACACATCTACAACTTTGTTGCACAGAGAGTTGAAGAAAAAACACAATCTTATGATACTAACCCTAACATTTTTCGGAAGCACTGAACGAATGCAAACAGGTAGTAATTGTTGGAGAAGGATATGGCAGTCATGGGACTTTAAACCATACAACTTCATATCAATCATCGGTACACAATTTCTTATATTTGAAGCATGTCCGTATGGAAGTTTCATGTCGTACAATGATGCCAATATTGTTTGTTTTTCTTTCCGGGAGAGAGTTTAAGGGGCAGGATGTAATGACCCCAATTTTTGAGAAATTTTGAAACCCTTATGAATAGTGTTTTTGCTGAACGAGGAAACTTTTCATGCCACGCTATGTAGGGGTTCTGTTATTGATCTTATGGGATATTATTAGTACTCTATGTGGTATATAAGTGTATGTAAAGATCGTCAGAATCCAATTCCGAACACTTTGATTTTTCCCGGAAATCCACAAGATACGGAGAGAATTGAGTATAAGGTAACAGGATAAAAAGGATTGAAATTAAAGGATTATAGGAGAGGATCATAAAAGGAATATAATATATTGAGAAAGGTTAAGGGAACCTAAGTAATAAGATCCCGGGTATGATCCCTCAAACGATAAACGAGAACGAAAGATAAGCGAACCGTAAAACAAATAAGTGACCAAGAGACAAGCTTGTACAAGAAGCCAGGGATTGTGACATCATCAAACCACAAGGTGTGGACAAGTGGGAGCATAATGACATGTGCAAGGTGACATAAGCATGACATGGGAAGGAAGGAGGTGTGGTGGCTTTGTAACCACACAAATCCAAGGGCAAGAAGGTAATTGACTAAAGCAAGCACAAAAACCAATCAACCAAGCCAAGTAAAATCATTTTCATCAAAAATCAAAAGCAACCAAGGCTTTGTTCTTCATTGCTCACGGCTTTTCACTATTCAAAAGGCAAGAGAAATTCAAAATCCAAGATCCAAGCTTCCTAAATTGGTAAGATAATTCCCTAATCATCTTCATGCTTAGTTAGGACTATATCATGAGTTTAAGCCATTAATTCCTTCTCAATCTTCTTCATTTAATCAAAGAAGAAGACAATGAATAGTGTTTTCAAGTTTTTAACTTGAACTTTTTCTTGTTTTTCTTGAAGATCCAAGCATTCTTAAGACTTCTCAAAGCTTCTTAAGGCTTCCTAGCTCCACCCACCACTTCAAGGAAGGTATACCATCTCCAAACCCTAGATTCCTATATATTATAAGATGATTTTGATTAGTGGGTTGATATTGTAGTTTGTTGTTATGATTTAGAGTTTGGGATTTGGAATGGTAGTGAAATGGAATGGTAATTGTTGTGGTTTTGATTTAAAGGAACTTAAGTATGATTAAAGTTAAGTTTAGGCATAAGTATGAATGATTAAATTGAATTGGTTGGGGTTGTTATGATGTGATAAGGATTGATGTTGGTTGTATGTTGGATTTGAGGTTGGTTTGTGGTTGGTTTTGTATGGTTTAAAATTGGGAAATCGCGTAAACATAGCCGTCGTAACGTCCGATTTTCTTTGGACTGTTTTTGTGCATAGCATTATGACCCGAGAACCCCCTGCTAGATTATGACCACTGCCATGTTTAGATAGCTCATGTTACGAGCTTCGTTTTGATATGTAGTTCGTTCGATTCCGATGCACGGTTTAGGAGAAACGACCGTTTCAAGTAACGGCGTTTCACGAACGAAACATCTCCCCTCGCCTTACTTTGAAACATAGGTTAAAGACCAAAAAGGGTTAATTAATGTATGAAACATTTATGGTAAGTGTGTTAGGCAGTTGGTAAGACACCCGCGAAGGAATCGCTTTAAAACTCGTAAAGGTTAAATTATTAAAAATGGTGGAGCCGAGGGTACCCGAGTGACTTAAGCGAATCAGTGAGCGCAAAACTAGCGTTAGAGTCTAAGTTAGTTAAAGTATAGATTTACAAGTGATTTTGGTTTAATTCCAACTTACTTGTTGTTTATAGGTTACCAGACTCGTCCCGAGCCATTCGTAACCCCCAGTCGCTCAGGCAAGTTTTCTACCCGTTATACTGTTGCTGTGATGTAAATATATGTATATGCATTATCTTGTGATATTGCATGATTGTTATTAGCAAATTTTGCGATATATTGGAGCATGCTAATATGGTATATATGCATGTCTGTTTCGTAATCTGGTTATCTATCTGTTGATTTCAATGCTTATAGTTGCATAATACCTATGCTAGAAATAAGCAAGTAGTTGCGTATACCCTTAGTATAGGGGATAAAAGGTGAACATATTTCTAAACCGGGAGTCAATGTTCCCGAGTATATTATATATATATATATTTATTTATATATATATATATATGGATATAGTTTTTAAAACTATTAATCGAATAAGGTTTATTCGATAACTTTAACTTTATTTTATTATTGAATATTATTTTGAATATTCATTCGAGGACTTATGACTCCTTTTACTTTATTAATGAATATTATTTTGAATATTATTCGAAGGCGTATGACTCCTTTTATTTATTTATCTGAATATTATTTGAATATTCATTCGAGGTATTATGACTCAGCTTATTTTATTTATTGAATATTATTTGAATATTCATTTGAGGATCTATGACTCCGATTATTTGCTGAGATATATTCTTTATTTTATTAAAGAATAAGGTGTCGATAATCAAACTTATTTTTGATTATTCAAATAAAGATATTACTTTCGTATAAGTATATCTTTGATTATTTGCTATTCATTTCAAGTATAAGTTTTAATACTTCTACTTCAATTATTTTATAAAGATTATTTTTTATGGGAATATTATTTAAATAATAATATTCAGACATTTTCTAAATATTCTGGGGACTGATTTACTTCATTAAATCAGTTTTACTCCAAACACTCTTTAAAGTGTTTTCGAGTCTTTAAAATGATTTTCAAAAGTTAGAGCGGATCCCAAAACTATTTTTATATTTAAGATCTTCCTTTTAAAAAGGGGATTTAAATACTCGCTCAAAACCTGGGGGATCCGGCTCGGTGGTGTGTTTTATATTCGCAACAAGGTTGCTGTCTTGGTAAAAGAGTTTTTGATTACTTACCCAATATTCGGGAAGTAAAATTCTTGGAACAAGTTAATCCATTAACAGGCATCGCCTGGGAAATATCGGTGAGTTTTCCTTTCCAACTAGGTACGACTTCTTGGTGGAGCCGTATCAACAAGTTTCTACTTGGGGAAAGGGGGAAACGAGCTTTACGTTTCAGAGTCATGGATTTCATCTGAACTAGGAGTGGCGTAAGTGGTCGAGTAGCACCGGCCCAGCCTTATTATATTGGCCCAAATGGCCTGGAAGTTCCGCTAAGGCGGTCCATTCCTTAGGAGTTCAGTGTTCGGTTGACAAGTAAATCCGACAGGTTCTCCTCTACATGTAGAAAATGGTGGGGTTGTACTACTACGACTGATCATCGTAAGTGGTCTTCCTGGCGCGGCAAACTCCCGTAATGAGTTCATCATCCAATTGGATAATTTCTGCAACACTACCCAGAGCACTTCGATAGAAAGGCTACGGTTGGGCGATTGTTGAGTGTTGGCAGGGTCAAGTTTTCAAAATGATGTTTACATCAAATGAAGTATCTCATAACTTCATTTTATTTTGATGATATTTTAAAGGTTGAATCTATTCAAATCTTGTCTTGTAGTCTCATCTATGTGATGAACTTTTGAAACTGGTTATAACTTGAACGGTGGTAGTTCAAGTAGTATTGGGAAAGATATAAGTATATTGGGGTATTTGGTAACCTCATCTTTTAAACTTATATCTAGTTAATAATTGTCTTATGAATGACAAAGATTTTCAGAAAAACGTTGAGACAAGGTTAGATATATTAGATCACCTTGCAACGATATTTTTATACAGTTATACACTGGAACTTTGTGTATATTATGCATGGAAGAGGACTTCCAATATTTTGAAAAGTATATATGTATATATACTGAATATTTTGCGACTTCATCGCATTAAGATATCAACTTGGTTCATTTCTTTTGACCAAGACTTTCATGAGTATTATGAGTAGGCTCATATATTGTAAATCATTATACATATTATTTTGGTGGGCTTGCTGCTCACCCTTGCTTTATTTCTTCATCACACAACAACAGTTAGGAAAGATGGCCAGACTCCAGCAGACCCAGCGCAAGCGCGTGGGAAGCGTCCCGCGTCTTCCCGTTGATGTTGTAGCTGCTATAGCTGCAGAGGTAGATCTATTGTAGATCAGACCATCTACTTTTGAGAATCAATTATGTATAATTATAACTTGTGGCAGATAATGGCAATTAACTGTAAATTTATCAAGTAATCATTTTGGGTTGTAATAACTTTTAAATTGTGGATTCAAAGACTTGTACTTATTTAAATTTCATCTCTGAGACTATAACGGGTTGTGGTGTGTGTTAGTGTGGGGTCACAGCATAAGGTTATTATTATTAATTAAGTGAAGTGATATTGTGGAAAGAAAGACCGTGACGACCCGGATCCTCGACCCCGGATCTGGGGGTGTTACAAAAATGGTATCAGAGCTAAGCGTTATAAACCTCAGAGATGATGGGACGTTAAGATAATAAGTTAACTAAGATAATAAGAACTCTTGCCAAGTTCATAGTCGGGCTACCTAACGTAGCACTGACAGTTAAAACCCTTATGGGAACCCTTATAAATGTAGCGATAGAAGCGTAGTTCGTTATCGTATAGAGTAGCGGGACTCCGAACCCTGAGGTTGAGGAGCAACAGCGCGATGATGTTTTATTACTAATTGGAGATCGGATTGTGGATCCGATAGAGTGTCCTAATGCAGGACCGGATGATGTTGATATTGAGGATGTAGCGGTTGAGGATGTTGTCCTAGAAGGGATAGTTGTTGAGGAGGATCCCATGGAGGATCCTGACAATATTTGGATAAAGAACCACTGATGAATTGATGACCATGGTTAGGTCGACTACCAGAGGTAGGATTGGCCGGTCACTACCGGAGGTTCGTTCAAGTTGTAAAGATAGTAGCCCCTTTAACGCGGCTTACTCGTAAGACTGAGAAGTTCGAATGGACAGAGAAATGCGAGAATAGCTTTCAAGAACTGAAGCAAAGATTGGTGACGACCCCTATGATGGCGTTGCCGGATGGAAAAGGAGATTTTGTGATTTGTAAGTGACGCTTCGCATAAGGAATTAGGGTGCTTCTTAGCACAGCAAGATAATCGCGTCTGCGTCAAGACAATTAAGGTAATATGAAATTCAATATCCCCGCCCATGAGCTTAGGCTCGTGGCAATAGTTTTACCCTAAAGATTGGAGGCACTACTTGTATGGAGAGAAGTGCGAGGATTACCTAAGCCATAAGTGCTCTAGTACATTCTTACGTAGAAAGAGCTCAACATACGCCAGAGGAGGCGGTTAGAGCTAATCAAGAATAATGATTGGGAGATTCTTTTTCATTCGGGGAAAGCCAATATGGTGACTGATGCCCTTAGTAAAAAGGAGAGACTCAAGATGATGATGTCTTTTGGAGAGTTTATAAGAGATTTTGAGAAAATGGAAATAGTAGTGAAGGTAACCGGAGCCGGTACCGAAAGGCTGTTTGAGATTGCAATACAGTCTGAATTATCGGAAAAGAACACATTGTGCCAGAAAGAGTGATGAATGAAGGCAGAGAGCCAACAAATAGATAAGAGGTTAATACCGAGAAAGATGAGAAGGGAATAATGAGGTATTCCTACAGAATTTGGGTTCCAAATGTTCAAGAGCTTAAAGATGAGATCTTAGATGAAAGCTAGTTTGAGGAATAAGATTTAGAGCAAACCCTGAATGTGATAGTCAGGGAGGACGCCATCAAGATAGAAGGAACCCATAACATAATGAAGTGGAAAATGAGGATTTTAACGTATAAGATAACCCCAAGTATGGGGAGTAGGAAGAAATATTTAGACTGAGAAAACAAAAGTCAAGCGAGATAAGGAGACCCGAGACGGTACTCCTATACGGAAATTCATGGACCTGTCTAAAAAGAACTTAGACTATTATCCCCAACCACCACCTTGAAGAAACAATGCGGTAGGAAATTCTTTCATGACCTTTAAGTCGCTAAGCTCTCAGAGTTCCAAGGAACAGGTTGACCCAGTCGAGGCAAGAGCCTGGCTAAAGGAAATATAGGAATCATTGGAGATTCTAAATGATTGACGAATCACCAAAGACTGTTTTTGTCACTTACCCTCCTAAGAGAGAGACCACTCGCTGGTGAAGACTAAGAAAGGCACGGAGCCAGAGGTTAGAATAAACTGCTTAAAGTTCAGTCAAATGTTTTCGGGAAAGTAATTCCCAAGGTTATGGAGATAGTGTAAAAGCTTTGGAGCTAGAACAAAAGTGGATGAGTATGATAAATTATGAATCTAAGTTGTAAAAGTTGTCAAGATTCGTTCTGAGGACACGAATCCAGAATGACAGGATGTTTGGAATCAATGCTTATGTTGTGATGGTTCATGAAATAATGATAAGAGAAAGGGAAATAAAAAGGAACTGAAGTGGAAAGGGATATAAAGGCAAAAGAGTTTGAGGTATGATAAGGGAGTCGGGTATGAGGAAACCCTAAAGACTCATAGCAATAGAAATAGAAAAGTATGTAATCGTCAGGATGATGATGATCCACCATGAGTTAAAATTGATGGTTGAAGGCATAAGAGATACATATATTGTACCCCCTTTAAGTTGGGAGGATTCGAGGAAACCTTGAGATAATTCGAAGGATAAATAATGAGACGCGGATAGACTAAGGAGACAAGGAAGTAAGAAATTAGGAAAATTGGATAAAGGAAGTGACCTTCAAGAATGTGAAGTGTAAGACCGGTGGCTTGATACCCAGAAAGGGAGACGCCAGGTATGAGAGATATCCCAACATTGAGGTGACTGTTGAGATAAACAACAAAAGTAAATAAGGAATTATTAAGAAGAAGTTCACGTTGAACATGACCAATATCTTCCAGAACATCCATGTTATCATTACCAAATCAGGAAAGAAAAGCGGATGACCATTGTTATCTTTTAGAGGCCATATGGATTGACCTCAATTTGAATAAGGATGCTATTATGAAGTTAGGTATAGACTATCGAGGTGCGAATGATGAATATGATAATCTATCAGGGATATATGACTTAATTTATTCGTGGAAGGATGCAGGTACCTTTTAAAGGTGGAATTAAGGATAGAACATTGGTAACTTAAAATGAATCCTAGGGGACTGCATAAAGGTTGGCATGTCACCCTTAATAGGGACAGTATGAGTTTTGACAGTATGATTGGGAAAGGGTTAAGGTAACAACAACCTTTAAGAATCAGTGGAGAAATTTTGCAGAAGTATATAGACAATGGTTCTACTATTAGTAAATGGTATGGTGATACGCCCTGTATCTAGGGAATACAGGAGGAACGATTGAAGGATAACCTTAGAGGTTTTATAAGGAAAAAGGTAATATTCAAAATTCTCAAGAATAGAAATGTTGATAAAGGAAATATGACGTAATTATAATGTTGCCAAGTGGGGCACGTGTTAAACCACGAGAAAGTATGGATCGAACCAGTAATGGTCGAAATTATTCAGGGCAATTAGGACTTAAGATAAAAGATGTTCTAATTATGATTGAGAATCAGTCATGACAGTGATTAATCTCTAAAAGACTGAGGCAATAACTTATGGAAAAATAGTGATTTTTTTTTTTTACTCATCAGATTTTAAGGAAAGCATTTTCACATAAGCTGTGATTGAAATAAGGTAGAAATTTATTTGGAGGTGGTTAATGTGACATTGACTGTAAGGAAATTTTACTATCAGGAAAGGCCAAAGAGGTGGCCGACACTTTAAAGGTAAGTGGATAATTATAGGGGCGTGTGCCAAAAGAATACAGTGTTGATGGTTAAAAATGTGAAGGTTGAATTATGGTTTGGAAGATTGACATTCCTTCTGATGACTGTGCAATACCCAACCGTAATAGTAGTTGGTAAAGGTTTAATTCGTGTAATCGCCATAAACGGGCTATCTATCTTAGAAGATCCTATCTTGAGAATGAGCCTGGACCATGTTTCAAAAGGACTAAACGAACCTTTGAGTTAAGTCTTCAATTGAAGGCATATGATTAAGAATGGTATTAACCTGCTATCGTTGCTTTGAGCGAAACTCTTTTGCAATTTTATCTACTTCATGTCATGAAAGTACGTCAGAGTTTGGAGTGTTCTTCATGAATTGTGATTGGTGGTTATGTTAACTCCTTAGGAGAATTTGATACAACATGTATAGACTCCGTATGGTTAGATATTAAGATTTTATGGAAAAATGAATGACTACAGTGGGTCAGTGGTGGACCATAGTAAGGCAGCAATGATTCTGCGAGTAGTGAGCTGATTACAACCATGAGAGTTGTATTGGAATGGGTGTTGAGATTGAGTACCACTAATCGGGTCGTGGTAGTGTATAAGTTATCATTGATAGACTAATTAAGTAGAGTATCTACCTAGTGAATTATTATTCTTTCTTATCAATAGAGAGTCGTATTATTATACGAGGAAGGTTGCGGTGCAAGCATAGAATTCTAGTAGCGATGATGTATAGAATGAGATCCCAGATTCGATTTTCGATGTCGAGGGAGTTTCAAAGGTGATTGTGTTTAAACTCGAGGAAGAGCATGGGTCCATAGAATGATGGACGGAATAGAAATATTTAGGCATGGGAAATACGATGCTATAATGCTTGATGCTGATATAAATACGTATATGTTTTGTTCTCCTATGACAAACCTTTATAGTTCAGAGGTAGGTTCCAAGCCAGATATTTTGTGGCAGTATATTTTTTTTCATATATACAATTCTCTTCAGTTCGTTCTTTTCTCTTCTTTTCATTTCATGTAAGCTGAGAAGAACAACCCTTCCAGAAGGGGAGGTATTGCCGAATGACTATCTATCTTTGTGATAGAAGCCTAGTAGGATACCACATGTTGTTTAATTGCTTGTCAAGTACTAAAGGCTGGCCACCTTCTGTACTAACTATGCAATATAACAAGTGTTCATGATCATAGTGATCTCTCAACAAATTCCTTTACTTCTATTTGATTGATCAAATTTTGGAAAATAGAAACAACTGAAAAAGGAGTAATAAAGTGGTGGTAGTATGCGGAATGGAAACACATTCGTGATACTAAGGTTGACGTGGTTATTAAAAGGTTATAGAACGCTAACGAGCAAAAGTATAACCAGTATAATATTAGGAACGGAAGGTAGTAGCGATTACGAACTGGAAAAGAATGGGTATTGAGAAGCAAAAGTTCTAATGATAAAAGCTATAATGAGAGTCTGTGCAATAGACTTGAAAGAATTTGGAATGATCACTTAACGCGGATTAAGTTATCTTACGACAATAGATCATATGTCATTATCAAGATGTCGCCTTATGAGATCCTTGAGGGAAGACAATGTCGATCTCCCTTATGTTAGGATGAAGTTGTAGAGCGCAAGATGCTCGGACCCGCAGTAGTCCAAAGGACCAAGGATATGATAGATCGAATCAGAGGACGGCTGGTAGTAGCCCAAGATGGACATGATAAGTATGTTGATTTGACACGAAAGGATAAAGAGTATGAAATAGGGGACCTAGTAATGTTATAGGTATCCCTTGGAAAGGATTGATGAGGTTCGGAAAGAAAGGAAAGCTAAGTCTACAATTTGTTGGACCTTTGGATATATTAAGACGTTTGGGAAGTTAGCATATGAGCTAGCCCTAACCCCGAACATGTAGCAGGTCGTAACGTGTTTCACGTATCAATGCTAAGGAAGTGTAATTCAGATGCCAGATAAATAGAGGCATATGAGCGCATAGATATGCAACCTGACGTAACCTATATGGAGCAACCAGGAAGGGTTATAGAGTGAAAAGGAACAAGTGCTTAGGAGAAGGATTATCAAACTAGGCAGAGTTTGGTGGTAGAACCACAATGTGGGAAAATTGACTCGAGAGTTAGAAAGTGTAATGCTAAGAAAGTATACCCATTTGTTTTCTATCTGATTCCGGGACGGAATCCTTTTAAGGAGGGGAGACTGTAATGACCCCAATTTTTGAGAAATTTTGAAACCCTTATGAATAGTGTTTTTGCTGAACGAGGAAACTTTTCATGCCACGCTATGTAGGGGTTCTGTTATTGATCTTATGGGATATTATTAGTACTCTATGTGGTATATAAGTGTATGTAAAGATCGTCAGAATCCAATTCCGAACACTTTGATTTTTCCCGGAAATCCACAAGATACGGAGAGAATTGAGTATAAGGTAACAGGATAAAAAGGATTGAAATTAAAGGATTATAGGAGAGGATCATAAAAGGAATATAATATATTGAGAAAGGTTAAGGGAACCTAAGTAATAAGATCCCGGGTATGATCCCTCAAACGATAAACGAGAACGAAAGATAAGCGAACCGTAAAACAAATAAGTGACCAAGAGACAAGCTTGTACAAGAAGCCAGGGATTGTGACATCATCAAACCACAAGGTGTGGACAAGTGGGAGCATAATGACATGTGCAAGGTGACATAAGCATGACATGGGAAGGAAGGAGGTGTGGTGGCTTTGTAACCACACAAATCCAAGGGCAAGAAGGTAATTGACTAAAGCAAGCACAAAAACCAATCAACCAAGCCAAGTAAAATCATTTTCATCAAAAATCAAAAGCAACCAAGGCTTTGTTCTTCATTGCTCACGGCTTTTCACTATTCAAAAGGCAAGAGAAATTCAAAATCCAAGATCCAAGCTTCCTAAATTGGTAAGATAATTCCCTAATCATCTTCATGCTTAGTTAGGACTATATCATGAGTTTAAGCCATTAATTCCTTCTCAATCTTCTTCATTTAATCAAAGAAGAAGACAATGAATAGTGTTTTCAAGTTTTTAACTTGAACTTTTTCTTGTTTTTCTTGAAGATCCAAGCATTCTTAAGACTTCTCAAAGCTTCTTAAGGCTTCCTAGCTCCACCCACCACTTCAAGGAAGGTATACCATCTCCAAACCCTAGATTCCTATATATTATAAGATGATTTTGATTAGTGGGTTGATATTGTAGTTTGTTGTTATGATTTAGAGTTTGGGATTTGGAATGGTAGTGAAATGGAATGGTAATTGTTGTGGTTTTGATTTAAAGGAACTTAAGTATGATTAAAGTTAAGTTTAGGCATAAGTATGAATGATTAAATTGAATTGGTTGGGGTTGTTATGATGTGATAAGGATTGATGTTGGTTGTATGTTGGATTTGAGGTTGGTTTGTGGTTGGTTTTGTATGGTTTAAAATTGGGAAATCGCGTAAACATAGCCGTCGTAACGTCCGATTTTCTTTGGACTGTTTTTGTGCATAGCATTATGACCCGAGAACCCCCTGCTAGATTATGACCACTGCCATGTTTAGATAGCTCATGTTACGAGCTTCGTTTTGATATGTAGTTCGTTCGATTCCGATGCACGGTTTAGGAGAAACGACCGTTTCAAGTAACGGCGTTTCACGAACGAAACATCTCCCCTCGCCTTACTTTGAAACATAGGTTAAAGACCAAAAAGGGTTAATTAATGTATGAAACATTTATGGTAAGTGTGTTAGGCAGTTGGTAAGACACCCGCGAAGGAATCGCTTTAAAACTCGTAAAGGTTAAATTATTAAAAATGGTGGAGCCGAGGGTACCCGAGTGACTTAAGCGAATCAGTGAGCGCAAAACTAGCGTTAGAGTCTAAGTTAGTTAAAGTATAGATTTACAAGTGATTTTGGTTTAATTCCAACTTACTTGTTGTTTATAGGTTACCAGACTCGTCCCGAGCCATTCGTAACCCCCAGTCGCTCAGGCAAGTTTTCTACCCGTTATACTGTTGCTGTGATGTAAATATATGTATATGCATTATCTTGTGATATTGCATGATTGTTATTAGCAAATTTTGCGATATATTGGAGCATGCTAATATGGTATATATGCATGTCTGTTTCGTAATCTGGTTATCTATCTGTTGATTTCAATGCTTATAGTTGCATAATACCTATGCTAGAAATAAGCAAGTAGTTGCGTATACCCTTAGTATAGGGGATAAAAGGTGAACATATTTCTAAACCGGGAGTCAATGTTCCCGAGTATATTATATATATATATATTTATTTATATATATATATATGGATATAGTTTTTAAAACTATTAATCGAATAAGGTTTATTCGATAACTTTAACTTTATTTTATTATTGAATATTATTTTGAATATTCATTCGAGGACTTATGACTCCTTTTACTTTATTAATGAATATTATTTTGAATATTATTCGAAGGCGTATGACTCCTTTTATTTATTTATCTGAATATTATTTGAATATTCATTCGAGGTATTATGACTCAGCTTATTTTATTTATTGAATATTATTTGAATATTCATTTGAGGATCTATGACTCCGATTATTTGCTGAGATATATTCTTTATTTTATTAAAGAATAAGGTGTCGATAATCAAACTTATTTTTGATTATTCAAATAAAGATATTACTTTCGTATAAGTATATCTTTGATTATTTGCTATTCATTTCAAGTATAAGTTTTAATACTTCTACTTCAATTATTTTATAAAGATTATTTTTTATGGGAATATTATTTAAATAATAATATTCAGACATTTTCTAAATATTCTGGGGACTGATTTACTTCATTAAATCAGTTTTACTCCAAACACTCTTTAAAGTGTTTTCGAGTCTTTAAAATGATTTTCAAAAGTTAGAGCGGATCCCAAAACTATTTTTATATTTAAGATCTTCCTTTTAAAAAGGGGATTTAAATACTCGCTCAAAACCTGGGGGATCCGGCTCGGTGGTGTGTTTTATATTCGCAACAAGGTTGCTGTCTTGGTAAAAGAGTTTTTGATTACTTACCCAATATTCGGGAAGTAAAATTCTTGGAACAAGTTAATCCATTAACAGGCATCGCCTGGGAAATATCGGTGAGTTTTCCTTTCCAACTAGGTACGACTTCTTGGTGGAGCCGTATCAACAAGTTTCTACTTGGGGAAAGGGGGAAACGAGCTTTACGTTTCAGAGTCATGGATTTCATCTGAACTAGGAGTGGCGTAAGTGGTCGAGTAGCACCGGCCCAGCCTTATTATATTGGCCCAAATGGCCTGGAAGTTCCGCTAAGGCGGTCCATTCCTTAGGAGTTCAGTGTTCGGTTGACAAGTAAATCCGACAGGTTCTCCTCTACATGTAGAAAATGGTGGGGTTGTACTACTACGACTGATCATCGTAAGTGGTCTTCCTGGCGCGGCAAACTCCCGTAATGAGTTCATCATCCAATTGGATAATTTCTGCAACACTACCCAGAGCACTTCGATAGAAAGGCTACGGTTGGGCGATTGTTGAGTGTTGGCAGGGTCAAGTTTTCAAAATGATGTTTACATCAAATGAAGTATCTCATAACTTCATTTTATTTTGATGATATTTTAAAGGTTGAATCTATTCAAATCTTGTCTTGTAGTCTCATCTATGTGATGAACTTTTGAAACTGGTTATAACTTGAACGGTGGTAGTTCAAGTAGTATTGGGAAAGATATAAGTATATTGGGGTATTTGGTAACCTCATCTTTTAAACTTATATCTAGTTAATAATTGTCTTATGAATGACAAAGATTTTCAGAAAAACGTTGAGACAAGGTTAGATATATTAGATCACCTTGCAACGATATTTTTATACAGTTATACACTGGAACTTTGTGTATATTATGCATGGAAGAGGACTTCCAATATTTTGAAAAGTATATATGTATATATACTGAATATTTTGCGACTTCATCGCATTAAGATATCAACTTGGTTCATTTCTTTTGACCAAGACTTTCATGAGTATTATGAGTAGGCTCATATATTGTAAATCATTATACATATTATTTTGGTGGGCTTGCTGCTCACCCTTGCTTTATTTCTTCATCACACAACAACAGTTAGGAAAGATGGCCAGACTCCAGCAGACCCAGCGCAAGCGCGTGGGAAGCGTCCCGCGTCTTCCCGTTGATGTTGTAGCTGCTATAGCTGCAGAGGTAGATCTATTGTAGATCAGACCATCTACTTTTGAGAATCAATTATGTATAATTATAACTTGTGGCAGATAATGGCAATTAACTGTAAATTTATCAAGTAATCATTTTGGGTTGTAATAACTTTTAAATTGTGGATTCAAAGACTTGTACTTATTTAAATTTCATCTCTGAGACTATAACGGGTTGTGGTGTGTGTTAGTGTGGGGTCACAGCATAAGGTTATTATTATTAATTAAGTGAAGTGATATTGTGGAAAGAAAGACCGTGACGACCCGGATCCTCGACCCCGGATCTGGGGGTGTTACACAGGAGGTAGGTATGTTCTTTTCTCACCTATTTCTGGAGCTAAATCAGGCCGTATTCCCATGTCAACAAAATCAAGACGCGAGGCAAGGCTGTCTTTACTCTTGAATTTCATGTGCAGAAGTGTCCCAATTATATTATCACACACGTTCTTTTCGACGTGCATGACATCTAAACAATGTCGAACATGGTGAAACTTCCAATACTCTAACTCAAAAAAAACTGACTATTTTTTCCATGGAGACTCCACCTTTCTTGGCTTCCCCCCCTTCCCAAAACTGAACCTAAGTTGTTGTTGTTGCCCCAACACTTCCTCTCCACTAAGTGGTTCAGGTGCACAACCAAATTCTTGTTCTCCATTAAAAGTTGTCCTTTGTCTCCTATACGGATGATAAAGATCTAAATACCGACGATGTCCTTGGTAGCTCATTTTTCTACTACGACTTAGATATTTAGCCACGGTCTGATCACCGCATACTGGACAGGCCCTATAACCCTTATTAACGCACCCCGACAAATTTCCATATCCCGGAAAGTCATTTATTGTCCACATCAAGATTGCCTTTAGAGTGAAAAAGGATTTGGTATGGGCATCGTACACGTTTGGTTCACCTTCCTCCCACAATTTTTTTAAATCGTCGATCAGTGGCTGGAGATATACGTCAGTATCATTATCAGGCTCTTGTGGGCCTGAAATTAATGTTGTTAACATCATAAACTTCCTCTTCATGCATAACCATAGAGGAAGATTATATGTTACTAACATAACTGGCCAGCAGCTGTACCGATTATTTAATCCATTGTTGTGTGGATTTATACCATCGGCCGCTAATCCTAAACGTATATTTCTTGCCTCGCTACCAAACTCAGGCCACCTACAATCTACATTTCTCCAAGAAGGAGAATCAGAGGGGTGACGCATCTTTCCATCTTTGGATCGATTATTTGCATGCCAACTCATTAATTCAGCAGTAGATGAAGATTTAAACATTCTTTTAAATCTGGGGATTATCAGAAAATACCACATAACCTTAGCTGGCACATTTACCCTAACTTGACCATCTTTCCCAACTTTCCAGCGAGAGAGATGGCATTTGGGACACTTGGAAGAAGACTCGAGAATTGGACCCCTGTATAATACGCAGTCATTTGGACAAGCGTGGAATTTAATATACTCGAGGCCTAAATCAGTCAAGGTTTTCTTGGCTTCATACATATTAGACGGAAGCAGATTATCTTTAGGAATAATTGTTCCAATTGATTGAAGCAGATCAGTAAAAGCTTTATCGGAAACTCCAAACCTAGCCTTCCAATTATGTAATTTTAAGACCGACTCCAGTTTAGTACACTCACTTCCCTCAAACAGAGGTTGTTCTGCATCGGCAACAAACCTCTTAAAGTTACCTGACTCTTTATCGCAATCTTCCCTACTATAGGCTGCTTCACACACGTTAAATATTTCTGAAATTGGTATGGGCTTCGAGGGAGGACAAGTACTACCAACAGATGACCTAGTACTATTATCATGGTTTTCTCCATGCCAAATCCAATCAGAATATCCTAAACTAAACCCTGATTCATAAAGATGACCTCTGATTATATTTTTACAGAAAACTTTTTGAAGTTAGAGCAGTGTGCACAAGGACAAGGAATTTTCTTGGGGTTTTTAGCATTTTCCTCGGCAAATATCAAGAAGTTTTCAACACCAATTTCATACTGTAGAGAATCCCTATCGGCTTTTATCCAAGACTTATCCATTTAAAACCACCTGGTATGTCACTAAAAAATTCAGTATAAGGCTTATATTTATTTTATAAGTCTAATATTTATTTTAGAAGTCTAACTTGATTTTAAGTATGACATCCACACATAGGGCAGACTATAAACGACATAAGAAAACTGAGAATTCATATTATACATAATGCATATTATACATTTAAAGTTATATATTTTATTATAATATGATATGAATCGATTTGTAATGCATTACGTAATTCATATTATACATTTAATTATAGTACTAGTACTATATATTAACTAGTTATTCGGTATTTAATGTATAATCACTATATAATTAACCATAGTATAATAGTCAGATCACGGATGCAGATTATCAAATTATAAATGTACTATTTTCAACTAAACACTTGCATACACAATCACTAAATTAACCACACACTTGCATCCAAAATTCAGAACACGACTACATTTAAATATAATATACTAATACCAAAATGAATTCTCCTGCACATAATTGCAAATAAAACAAAACTGAGATTTCATATAATACATAATGCATATTATACATAACACATAGATCAACATAAGAACCAACTACATAGCACATAGACAAAAAAAAATACTATCAAAACTAACAAAACAAATCAAATGTATAAGCGTACAAAACAGAGTTGGAAAAGAAAACTCACCGAAGATCGAAAAATTAAACAGCACTAATGTCCTGCAAAAACAAATCACAACATTACAAACAAATGAAAACCTAATTTATAAAAATAAAAAAATAATAAAAAAATACAAATGTACAACCAAAAACACCCAAATTACCTAAAGCTTTAAATCTTTTTCTCAACTTAGGTCCTGTATACAACAAGAAGAAAAGTATTAGCAACAAGTTTAGACATTAAATTAATAAAAAAAATAAGGGTTTCGAATTAGATAAAACCTCAATTTACAAAATTAGGGCTTTGAATTCAAAAATCCTCAAATTTTAAAACTGGTCTTCATGCAGAGAAGACCAGTTCGATTCAAGTAGATACAACACTTACTGATGTAGAGAGGTTAACTGAAAGAGGCTTAACGGAGAGATTGAGAGCGGAGAGAGAGAGAGAGGTTCCACAGACAGGTTCGAGAGAGAGAGAGAGAGAGGTGAGAGAGAGAGAGGTTCGAGAGATTGTGATGGTGAGATGATGACCGGAGTTCAGAGAGATTGTGAGGGGAGAGAGGTTCGAGAGAGAGGGGGCTTCGAGAGAGAGGAGAAAAAAATTCCGTTAGTTTTTAGTTTTTTTGTTTTTAGTTTTCTGTTTTGATTTTGTTGTGTCTGAAAATTGATTTGGGGGGAACCAAAATTTGGTTAAGGGGGGAGAATTTTGGGATTGGGGGGAATGTATAACTAAAAAATGAATGAAAATTTCACTAACGGGGGAAAGAAATGGTGGGCGCGAATTTTGTTTTTTTTTTGGTGAATTTTAGACATCGGTTTAATTATAACCGATGTCTACAAAGAACAAAGACATCACAAAAACACGGGATGATGTCAATATTTTTTTTAACATCAGTGGCAAAGTTAACCGATGTCTAATATGTGATGTCTATTGACATTGTTCTTGTAGTGAGCGCCTCTTGATCCCTGTAAATCTTAATTTTTTCTATGATAAAATGTATGAATTCATTCCTCTAATTGTCTTCTTATAATAATTTTCTATTTGAAAGCAATGAAAGTTGAATAATCTTTTTTGATGAAACATAAACAAAGAATGTTCTAGGCCCTGTGACATATGCTTTCTCCCACCCCCTTTCATGACATTTAGACAAGGTCATGGAATTCTTCACAAACTTAAGTTTATGGTAAATGTAGCACTATTTAGCATCTACTTTACTAGGAGCTTATTTTATTTCACGAAAAAATAGCATCATTCACCCGATCCATTCCCACAAACAATCTTTTTGCATATGCACCGTTTAATGTATCTTTCGAAAGAGTTGATTCTCATTGGCTTCTGACAGAAGGGAAGCAATAAAAACCAGGATGCTTGCTTACTATCTTATGCTTAATGATGGTGAAATATTTCACAGTTAAGATTCTAACTGCAGTTTTAGAATATTCCCATCAATTCACCACACTAACCACTAGTTACCCTCCTAGAAATTCTACTTTTCAACTTAAAACCCTCAACTATACATCTTGTGCTTCTAGTTGTGTGATGACAGAGCAAGAAAATATTCATTCAGAACTCAACTGTAAACCATTCTTGTCAATATACAAGTCTCCGATTAGAGGCGGACATATAGGGTAATGCATGCATGCATACTAATAGCTTGTAAACAGACAAGTCTGTAATGTTTATTTCACTTGACTTTTGTACATAGAAAATCAAAGTCTATTTTTATTTATTCAATTCACACTCTTGAGAAAGCCAACTGATTTGTCAAATATTAGAAATTGCGGTGTTGTGTCACATTCATTCCAGGCCTCATGCCTACCCGGGACCATCACCATGAATCCAATTACATTTGAACCACTAATATCTTCAACACACACCAACATTGACCATTACATACGTTAGTCCACTTTAATGTTTTGCATAAAACCATATGACATCCAAATTCTGCTTTTATCATCAAAAGAAGATCAAAGAAATGTTAGTCCTAGTGTTCTTAATCCTATTGTTCTCTGGAGATATTTCATCCGAGCCTTGCCACCCTGATGACTTATCGTCCATCTTAGCTTTCAAAAACAGCTTCTCCAATGGAGATATCTTGTATACCTGGTCGTCCGATATGGATTGTTGTCACCTATTCGAATGTGAAAATAATCGTGTCATTGATTTTTCTATATTTAAATTAGGTCTATCGGGTTCAATAAAACCGGATGCTTTTGCTGGTCTTACATATCTAAAGAGGCTGATGCTTCACAAACTGCCATTTCTTGTTGGTGAAATTTCTCGGTCAATCGAAAATTTGACACGCCTAACATACTTGGATATAAGTTGGACCAATGTTACCGGATTTATACCAAATAATCTCTCGAAGCTCAAAGATTTACAGTCACTCGATTTCTCCTTCGATAGACTTCATGGCTCAGTTCCAGCTTCACTTCCTTTACTACCAAGTATTTTTGCAATCATCCTCAGTCGAAACCAACTTACTGGATCATTACCCGAGACCTATGGTCATTTTCCCACAATTTTGAACCCGCCAGTTCTCATACTATCTCATAACAAGCTTTCAGGTAAACTACCTATGTCTTTAGTTAATACAAATTTCTCCCAAATTGATCTCTCCAGAAATATTTTCTCTGGAGATGCATCAATGCTTTTTGGTGAACATAAAGGTTTTCAACTTATTGACATATCTCGAAATAACTTTGAGTTTGATTTCTCAAACGTTGGTTTGACTGAAGCACTGGTAACATTGGATATATCTCACAACAAGATACATGGAAACATACCTTCAAAGATCACAGAAGCTTTCGCGTTGCAACAGTTGAACATGAGTTATAATAGATTGTGTGGGGAGATACCAAAAGGATGGAAACTAAAGTATCGTCAAGATGGATTTGATGATTCATCATTTATTCATAATCGTTGCTTGTGTGGAGCTCCACTAGATCCCTGTAAACCTTAGTTTTTCTATGGAAAAAATGTATACATAAATTTCTCTGTGATTGCCGTATGGAATCGTTTCTGCAAATAATGAAAGCTAGATCGATTTTTACTATGTGCACCCTTGTAATATACAGTATGAGCCTTAATAACACCTTCTTCACTAAAATATTATTTGCTTTGACTGAATATTAGCTTTAATCACCAGATACTTTCCTATCCATAACGGTTCTGCATATGAATCCCAAGATAACTTTCCGAGAGACGCAAGAATGGAATATTCCAAAGCATTCACTAATTGCGCCAGAGTTGAGGGTTTCTGTCCCGTCGCTACATAGACACAATACAATGTCTCACTCTCAGAGGTGCTCCTTCAGTTCATTTGCTTTTGCATTAATATGGTATCGATAGCAATTGCTGTATTTCCAGTTTGGTGGTCCCCGATTATAAGTTCTCGTTGACCACGGCCTATGGAGCATTTAGCGAAAAAGGATTTATAATTTATAGGCCTTGAGATTTTCGAGCACCATTTTGACCTGGTAGAACAAATTTGTAATTTTTATGCATGATTTCATTTTTCAAAGAGAGAAATCAATCATCAAGCGTAGAATTTTTTTAAAAAATCAGAGAGATAGCAGTAACAGATGCCTATTTTAAGAGAGCGGTCTTTGACAAAAATTAGGTTGGGAGTAGAGTTTCCCCGAGTAGTCATCTAGCTCCACAATGTTACAGACCGGAGGATTACAGGGGTGAAGGAAAGGCGAGGAAGAAATAACGGCGGCGGGTCAGAGGTGCATATGTACTTGTTGGACCAAGATAAGACGGCCCAAAGGAATCATACTTAGAATATTCGTAAAATATAATGTAAAGCCCAAGAAGGCCCACTTTGTAAAGAAAATGCCCATTTGGGACTTGATATAAATACAAGACAACAACCTCATTTGAAGGGGTTGGCAAATTATAGCAAAGAGACAATCTCCTAAAATTATAGTCTAATAATATAATAATATTGTTGGAACATCATTTGGCACTAGAAGGAGCTTTGCTTTAACAAGATCCAACCAGAAGATGATCGTGGAAGAGCTTGATCCGGGAACCGCCGGACCGACTCAGGTAAAGGAGTTGACGGCAGAAATTATCGCCGACCCCTCGACCCACGGCGATCGTGAGCTGCCAAAACAACCGGCCTTAAAGCCGAAGTGCTTGTTTCCTCCACCTGAAGTGCCTCCTGAAGATCAATCGTTGAGCTTGAAGGGCACACTTCAAAGGGACAGAAAAAGAAAAACTGTTTCAGATCAGCGTTTTAGAGTACAGACATCTAAAGGAAAGAAAGTTCTTTCGAGCGACATACGACTACATTTGGAAAAGAAAGAAAGGCTAAAAGCCCAAAACCAAGAAAATCCAGAAGACCCACTTGATTCAGATGAAGAGCTCGAGCTTCTAGAACATGAAACTCGGAGACTCCAGGCTAAACTTGAACGAAAACGCGAGATTCACCGTCTCCGTCGAGAACTCCAACAAACTACAGTTCAAAATGAAGAACAAGACGATGAATTCTAGGACGAGGAGGACGATGCCGAGTAAGAGTATGAAACATCGGCAGAATGGACATATTCACAACCGCGCGAACGTCGACAAAGGACTGTGTCATCTGCCGAAGTCTCGCGTCAGACAGAATCCACAGAATCTATCTCTCATGAGGAGTTCGCTAAAATGAAGGAAGAAATCGCCCAGATGCGTACATTGATGAGAAATCAGGCAGGATTTGAAATCGTATCCGAGAGCCCCCTATCATTGGTGCTCGAGAAAGCCATCGACAGGACATTGAAAACTCCCGCCCTTGATCATTTCGACGGATCCTCGGACCCGTTAGCATTCCTCAATACCTTCGATGGACGTATGGCCTTCTTTGGCCACTCAGAGGTCGCTCGATGTTAATTCTTCTCCACTTGCCTTCAGGGCACAGCCCTTCGATGGTACAGCAACTTGCCCCCTCGGTCGATCGACTCATGGGCGGCCCTAAAGAGCAAGTTTCAAGCTCGTGTTTCCAGTAACTACAAAGGAATAAAGGTCACATCTTCCCTAATGACAATGCACCAACGCTCAGGAGAAAGTCTCTGAAGTTTCCTAACAAGATTCAGAGAAGAAATAACAGAGATTCCAGATCTAATCGAGCAAATGGCAGTCAATTTTCTGACAGCAGGCATTGATAAATATCGCCATGGTTTACTCTTAGAGGAGATCTTTGAGAAAAGACTGAAAACCTTACAAGCAACATTTCAAATTATAGAACATCGCATGATGCTCCAAGAGGCAGTGAGCTGCATACAGTCCCCTAAGCGCTCCTCCAGATATGAACGATGACGCAGCTACAGTCCGCGATCTCCCGCGCGTGACAGACGTCAAGAGCGTCGCCGTTCACCACCTAGTCGTACTGTCGAGCATCAACCAAGGGACAGAAGAGAGAGAGACTGGCAACCCTGCAGTCGACCAGAAAAAGAATTTACCAAGCTTAACACTGAGAAAACGACCATCTTAGTGGTCCTAAAGACAGAGCCGAACTATCGTCCGCCAAGACCCATGAAACCGGGTCGTCCTCCAAGCTCTAAATATTGCGATTAAAATGAGGATACAGGCCACACAACTGAACAATGCTTTCAACTAAGCAACCTCATCGAAGGGAAAATTCGCCGAGGACAGCTAGTGCATTATGTATAGCGGGAAGTTTCTCCTCGATGCCATAGACGAGTTGAAGAAGATCGGGTAATTGACGTTATCTTTGGTGGTGTGGCAGCTGGGGGACTCTCTCATAATTCCCAAAAAAACTATGCCCGTGAGGTTTTTAATGTCAACCCACCGACATCCAAGCGCCCCCGGGCAAATCCTTCTCCTGTCATTTCTTTCTCAGACGATGACTACCGCCCTGGTCTCATCGAAGGCCATCAGGACGCCCTTGTCATCACCACCCGGGTGGGAAACAACACGGTAAAAAAATGCTGGTCGACAACGTCAGCTCCGTTGATGTTCTATACCATCATGCCTTCTCCCGAATGGAACTCAAGGATCGACGCCTAGAGAATGCTCGAACGCCTCTATACGGTTTTACAGGGAATAAGGTACATGTAGTTGGGACAGTCGACATGCCGGTGCTTTTTGGTTCTCCTCCATGTCAGATTTGGAAGATGGTCAAGTTTTATGTGATCAGTGCATCCTCGAGTTTCAACGCAATATTGGGACGAACAACGATCACCGCCCTTCGGGCCATTACTGTCCTTGACTTTCCTCCTTTCCTCTTGCTTCTTTGTTCCATCTCAAGTTCATGAGTCTTGAGCATTCCATAAATTTCATCAAGAGTTGTTTCATCAAGATTATAGTTGTCTTTTATTGTTGTTGCCTTCAAATCCCAGCATTCAGGAAGAGCTAACAGGAATTTAAGGTTTAAATCTTCAAGATCGTACTCTTTATCAACTAATGACAAATCATTCAAAAGTTTGACAAATCTATCATATAAATCAGTCAATGACTCATCAGCCTTTGAGTCAAAGTGTTCATACTCTTGAGTGAGTATTGTCTGCCTGTTCTTCTTAATTGTTTCGATTCCCTGACACCTTTTTTCCAAAGCATCCCATATCTCCTTAGCAGTCTTGCAGTTGATTACCCTGTTTGACATTACATTATCAATGGCACTATGCAGTAAGTGTCGTACCTTAGCATCCTTAGCAATTGATGTTATATCTTCAGCAGTATAATTACTCTTCTCCTTTGGTACGGTCTTTGCTGCTTCACCTGCAACTGCAACAGCGAGCTTGGTTGGTTTTTGAGTTTTTCTTTTTGAAGACATATATATCCGTTCATGTGCATTTTTGAATTTGTTTTCTCAGGTTTCTTTGCAGATTGGCGGGCTAACCTCTTCGACTTCCTCTCCAGGTATCTAAAAGGAGTTTGCTGCGCGTCATTGGCTCGTTTGTAAGTTATCCACTCTCTCTCTCTTCTTTTTCCTTTTTATCTGTGGGTCGGTCGTGTCTATCTGTAGTTTACTAATTTATAATGGCCGACTTTCCCTCGTCGTCGTCGTCACATAGTGCCTCCAATCGGGACCCCGGGAAGCGACCATTAGAGGAGGGTGACGAGGAGTCTGTTTTGAACCTAGATAATCTAGAGATCCCGGATCTAGGCCAGTGTGGATCTTTTGATTTCTTAGGGAGCGATGAGTTTTTGAAAGGGATGCCTACAGGTCCTTTGCCTTCTCCACCCCTAAGCCCTCGTACCCTGGAACTCAGAAACAGAACGGTCGAGGAAAGTCTTCGGTTAAGTAGGATCGAATTTGAGGGCAAGCCTAGTCTAAATTATCTTAGTTACTATATCACCGTCGACCCACCCGTGAGTAAGTTGGAGAGCTACATGGACTTATCTAACGGTTATCGGTATCGAGTGCCGACAGCAGATGAGAGGGTTTGGATGATGCCCGAGTTCGGGATGTATGGGGTTGCGATGATTTTGTTTCAGTTTGGCCTTCGTTTGCCGATGCATCCTTTCTTCCTGACGATGTATGAGGCTATCGGTTGTGGCCTAGGGCAGCTGACACCAAATTCTATTGTTCAGTTAAGTGGTTTTGTGGCGTTGTGCTGTGATAAGGGTCGATCGCCGACTCTGAAATTATTTTTCTCTATTTATGGTGTGCGGTAGTATGGCGGTCAAGTATATTTCGACTCCCGACATCGAAGGATGAAGATTGTTAGCGTTAGATCATCGAACTCCGGTTACCACTCCCAATGGCTGTTCGTTGGGGGTCCTGATTTGGAATTTGTAAAGCCTTGCGGGAAAGTTAGTCAGGGCACGATTGATTATTTAAATAACATGGAGAAGCATGATAATGCCTACCTCGATGAGTTTCATGGGTCGAGGACGTGGTATACACATTTAGATTTGAAGGACTCTGGTTTTTTAGAGATGCACGATTGTAAGGGGGATGTTTTATTTGTTATTGCCCTTATTTTGTTTATGTACTTAGTTTTTGCACTTGTCATCCTTGACTCTTGTTTATTTTATTTTCGTATGTGCCTATATATAGGGTGGCTGACTTGTTGTTTTGTGTGTTGTTTTTTTTTGCATTGTAGTGGGAGGCGCTTCACTTAAAAAGATTTTAGAAGGCGGGATTCGAGGAGGAATGGATAAGGCAATGATGTTGTTGTTGCAACGTGCCACGAGGAAGCCTGCTGATGCGGCCAGGCCTGGACCGTCGGGGGTTCCTCATTCGGTTTCAATTGAGTTGCTCGATGATCAGGGAAACAAGGTGGTTGAAGACAATGAGAGGGTTGTTTCAGACCTCGTCTGCGTGGAAGGTAATCCTCGAAAGCGGCTTCGGAGGGAAGATGATGAGGTAGTTGTTGGTGGACGGGAGGCCGAAGTCGAGGGAGCGAACAGAACTGTGACCATTGCTGGGACAAGGGTTTATATGGGAAAAACTGTCGACCCTCGTTCGAAGAAAGAGGTGGTGAGGGTCGAGATTCAGCCCACGGAGCGATGGACGGGTGGATCCACCGTGCCCTTGAGAGCACTTAATCTTTTTAACCTACCTCAGGATTCGGTTGCTTATGATGGGTGGAAGCGCGAGGATCTTGTTGACCGATGTAAGAGCCGGGCTGGGCGGGTATGTGCATTCCCTTCTCTCTCTTTTCTATGTACATGTATTTTTGTCTTCATGTTCAGTCATAGTCATTCATTCACCCCCACTTCTCTCTCTCTCTTTTTTTTTGTAGTTTCTTTCCAATTTTATGCATATATTGGAGGATTACAAGGCTGATGTTGATGGTGAGGCTTGTTCTAAGCTTGAAGCTGAGGTTGCTGCCCTGAAGGGGGAAAAGAAGAAAATCGCGGTGGGTTTTGCGGAACTCGAGCATAGGGTGGCTGATTTGTCTAAGGCAAATTCTGCATTGTCAAAGAAGGTTGCTGAGATGGAGGTTGCTGATCAGGTATCGAGTAGGAGGGTGCGAGAACTCGAGGGTCGACTTCTCGAGGTGGAAAGGGAGCTTGATGAGGAGAAAAGCAAGCGCCAAGACTTGGATTGACAGGTCGAAGGAATGGATAGCTCTTACAAGTTGATAGTGAAGGAAAATGAAGACTTGAAAAAAGAAGTAGAGAAAGCTGTTAAAGATATCGTTGATGCTCTGGGCGACGGTTACGGACGATGTCTCCGAAGGATGGAAGAGGCTGGTTTTGCCGTCGAGGGTCATGCCTTCGATGATTATCTTCGTGACCTAGCATCGAAGGCTGATAATGCATGAAGGCGGGGTATGCCCTGTAGTTTTTTGTAACTGGATGTGAATGTTTTTATGAATTTGTAGCAAGTTTCAGATACGCGATCCATGGTTTAAGTTTATTTCCATGTTGTAAGTAGTTGCATATTGGCTGGTTTTATCATCTACTTGTCTCGAGTTTGAAATATTAAGCCGTTTATCAAGTTTGTGGTTGAGTGTTTACATTATGAGAGAGATTTTATTGCCCAGCTCGTCGACGTGATGAGGTTGTATAAATATTTTCCTAGAGATGAATGATTTTCGAGTCTCCGATTGTTTTTTTTTTGGAATGTCTACGTCGATGAGAGTTTTCGAAGGTTATCCTTTTATTTTTGTTGATTACGTAAGGAACGAAGAAAGCGAAAGTCTATGTTCTTTACTTGGACCAAATTAAAGAAATTTGTTCATCATAACTTAATCACCCTCGGTGGGGGCCTCAAAACGACCCTCATTGCATCGAGGGTTTGTCTTTGATATGGCATTTACTGCCTCAAGATAAAAGGTTACAACTGAGATCAAATTACTGATAGAACTTTTTGAGATGAATCCCATTCCAGGCATTCTTGATGGGTTTCCCGTCGAGGTGAGCGAGCTCATAGGTCCCCGCACTTATAAGTCTCGAGATCCGATAAGGGCCTTCCCATGCTGGTTTGAATTTTCCTAAGACAGTGGGTTGTGATGCCACAGAATCCCTTAAGACGAGGTCGTTGACCTTGAAGTCCTTGGGTTTGACTTTTTTGTTGAAGTACCTTGCAGTTTTTTCTTGCTGGGCGATCATCCGCATTCGGGCTTCTTCCCTTGTTTCTTCTAACAGATCATTGTGAAGGCGAAGACCCTCGAGAGATAGAGCAGGATCGAATACATCGACCCGTGGTGAGGTGAGACTTACCTCAAGAGGTATGACAGCATCGACTCCGTATGGAAGTCGGAAAGGAGTTTCGCCCGTCGCACTTCGGGGAGTCGTCCTATACGACCACAACACATTCGGGAGTTCATCGACCCAACATCAGGGTATTTCTTCAATTCTTTTCTTCAAGCATTGTAGGATGGTTCTATTTGTTACTTCTGCTAGTCCATTTTCTTGGGGGTATGCTACAGATGCTTTGATATGCTGGACTTTTAATTCAAGCAGGGTTTCCTCAAACTGTTTCCCAACAAACTGAGTGTCATTATTAGAGACTAAGATTCTGGGGATCCCAAAGCGAAAGATAATGTATTCATAAAGAATTTTATCATCTATTTTTCTCGAATTTTAGCAAGGGGCTTTGCTTCGACTCATTTGGTTGCGTAATCCACGGCGACTACGATATATTGGCACTGATTTTTGGATTTTGGAAAGGGACCCACAATATCTATTCCCCATTGGAAAAAGGGGCACGGGCTGAGAATAGAGTTTAGCTCAGTCGTGGGTCGACGATTTACATTTCCATGAAGCTGACATGCTTGCCATTTCTTGACGTAATCTTCACAATCTTTCCGAATTGTAGGCCAGAACAGGTCTTGTCGGATAACTTTGAGGGCTAATATTTTCCCTCCTGGTGCTCACCACAGATTCCCGTGTGTATTTCTACGATCTCCTGGAGGGTATCTTCTGGAGACAAGCAACGGAGTAGAGGCTCAGAGAGGGCACGTCGATATAACTCCGAACCCATAACACAGTAGTTCCTGGCTTTGAACATAAGAGTGCGGGCTTCGGACTTATGCTCAGGCAACTTGTTATCGATAATGTACTCAAGGAAGGGTTGGCGCCAGTCGAGCCTAGCCTGGATTTGATTAACTGATACTTCGTCGATGGAGGGGGTCTCCAAAATGTCGACGTATGTTGGGCTGAGATTAGTAGGGAGGTTGGAAGAGGCTAGTTTGGCTAGAGAGTCGGCCCACTGGTTCTCCTCCCTGTCGATGTTTGACATTTTCCATGAAGGGAATTTGCTAATAAGCTCTTATGCTCTTGTTAAATATTGGGCCATCCTTTCATTATGTGTCTTAAATTCGCCACTTATCTGTTTGGAAACCAACTGAGAATCCCCAAATATTTCAATGACCTCTGCTTCGAGATCGGATGCGAACTTTAGCCCGGTGATGAGTGCCTCATACTCGGCCACGTTGTTTGTGACGGAGAACCCGAACTTGAGAGCCTGTTGGATTTTGAATCCTCCTAGACTGATTAGTATGACCCCTGCTCCTCCAGAGTTGGATGTCGAGGAACCATCAACGAACAGAAGCCACGGGCGAGACTGATCATCTTCAGGTTTGTGTGTCTTGGATTTGAACTGGCATTCGGCGATGACATCTGAGAAAACTTGGGCCTTGATCGCCGTTCGAGGTTTATACTCGATGTAGAACTGGCTTAACTCGATGGTCCAAGCAGCGAGCCTGCCTGTTATGTCGGGCTTGTGCAGGATTCTTTTCAGAGGAAGATTGGTCAGAACATGGATTTCTCTTGCTTGAAAATAGTGACGTAGCTTACGACTCGCGATAACGAGAGCGTATACGAGTTTCTCGACTTGAGGGTATTTTGTTTCCGCGTCTCGGAGTGAGTGACTGATGTAATACACAGGGACATCTTTTCCCTCATCGACATGGACCAATACTGCCGCGACAGTTTCGTCGGAAGCTGAGAGATATACTCGTAGCGGCTCGCCTGTTAAAGGTCGTGTTAAAACTGGAGGATTTGTCAAAAGCATCTTTAACTCCGTGAAATTTCTCTCACAGTCTTCGTTCCATTCAAATTGTGATGATCTGGAAGCTTTTTTCATTGCAGAGAAAAATGGGAGGCACCTCTTCGAATATTGAGGAATGAACCTTCGAAGAGCGGCTATACACCCTGTGAGCTTTTGTAAGTCTTTAATGGATCTTGGTTTGCTCATTTCTAGAATAGCTTTTGTCTGAGCTGGATCGGCCTCGATGCCTTTCTGGGTAATCAGGAACCCCAAAAATTTACCTGCAGTAAGGCCGAATGAACACTTTGTAAGGTTTAGTCGCATGTTATTTGCCCTTGCGTTGGTGAACATTTCTCGAAGGTCTGTCACATGGTCGAAGGCAACTTTTGACTTTGTGATCATGTCATCGACGTATATTAGCATGTTTCTTCCTATCTACGAGGAGAATATTTTATCCATCGTCTGCTGAAAAGTAGCGCCCGCATTGATTAACCCAAAGGACATTACTTTGTAACCAAAGACCCCCCTGTGAGTGATGAAAGCGGTTTGTTGCCAGTCATGGGAATCCATTTTAATTTGATTATATCCCGAAAAGGCGTCCATAAAGGACAAGAGTTCATTTCCCGCTGTGGCGTCGATGAGTTGGTCGATGTTGGGCAAAGGGTAAAAATCTTTGGGGCATGCCCTATTCACATCTGAGTAATCAATGCACATTCTCCACTTCCCATTGCTCTTCTTAACCAGAACCACATTTGATATCCATGTGGGGAATTGCACGGGCTCGATGAAGTCGGCGTCGAGGAGTCTGTCGACCTCTAGGTCGATGGCTGCTCTTTTCTCGGCCGAGAATATGCGTTGTTTCTGTCGCACAGGCCTGGTGTCCCTACTGATGTGCAGCGAATGTCGAGCAATGGTCTCTGGGATGCCAGGCATGTCCGTTGGGGTCCAAGCAAAAATATCGGAGAATTCCCGGATGAGGTTCGTGATTTCTTTTTTGAGATCCGATGAGAGATTCTTGCCAATTCTTGTTGTTTTATCGGGGTTTCCTTCAAATACTTCCATATCTTCTGTTTCCTCGAGAGGGGAGCATGAATTGCTTGTGGATGTGTCGATCAATTCTCTTGGGTCGATGTCAAGTACCTGATTGACTTCTAACTCTTCCTCTGTCTTTTTTCTTGGAGAAACTGTGGTTAGGTAGCATTGTCTTGCTGTTACCTGATCACCAATCATTTCTCCCACGCCGAAATCTGTGGGAAATTTCATTTTTAAGTGGGAGATAGATGTTATAGCTCGGAGTGCGGTGATCATTGTTCGTCCCAAAATAGCGTTGAAGCTTGAGGAAGCACTAATCACATGGAATTTGACCATTTTCCAAATCTGACAGGGTGGGGAACCGAAAAGTACTGGAATGCCGATGGTTCCTACCACGTAAACCTCATTGCCTGTAAACCCGTATAACGGGGTTCGGGAGTTCTCGAGTCTCCGATCTCCTATGTCCATTCGGGAAAAAGCGTGATGATATAACACGTCGACAAAGCTACCATTATCGACCAACATTTTCTTAACCATGTTGTTTCCCACACGTGTTGTGATGACGAGAGCATCTTGATGGCCTTTGATGAGACCGGGACGATAATCATCATCGGAGAAAGAGATGACTGGGGAGGGATTCGCTCGAGGGCGTTTAGCTGCCGAGGGATTGACATTAAAGACTTCTCGAGCAGAAATCTTGCAAGAGTTGTGGGAGAGACCTCTGGCGGCTACACCACCAAAAATAACGTCGATTACACGATCGTCTTCGCCTCGATGGTGACGTCTGGGTTCATCATCGTGCTGCACATAATGGACTAGTTGTCCTCGACGATTTTTTCCTTCGATGAGGTTGCTAAGCTGAAAACATTGCTCAGTTGTATGGCCAGAGTCTTCATGATATTCACAATATCTGGAGCTTGGGGGTCTTCCTGGTTTTATGGGTCTTGGAGGGCGATAATCCGGTTCTGTTTTTAACACCGCCAAAATTGTCGTTTTTTCGGTGTTGAGTTTAGTGAACTCTTTTTCAGATCGATTATGGGATTGCCAATCTCTTTCCCTTCTATCCCTCGGGGGAAGGTCCGAAGTGCGTGGCGGGGGAGACCTACGGCGCTCTCGGCGCCTTTCCCTCGCGGGGGATCATGGACTGTAGCTTCGGCGTCGTTCGTATTTTGATGACCTCCGTGGAGATTGTATACAGCTTACCGCTTCTTGAAGCATCATGCGGTGTTCTATAATCTGGAACGCGGCCTGTAAGGTTTTCGTCCTTTTTTCAAAGATCTCTTCTAAAAGAAGGCCATGCCTAGACTTATCGATGCCGGCCGTCAGGAAATTGACAGCCATCTTTCTATTAAGTCTGGAATTTCTGCTATCTCTTCTCTGAACCTGGTTAGGAAACTTCTGAGACTTTCGCCAGAGCGTTGGTGCATTGTCATCAAGGATGCTGTAACTTTGATTCCTTTGTAGTTGCTGGAAAATTGGGCCTGAAACTTGCTTTTCAGAGTTGTCCATGAGTCGACTGACCAAGGTGTCAAGTTACTGTACCATCGGAGAGCCGTGCCTTGGAGGGAAATGGAGAAGAACTGACACCTAGCGATCTCCGAGTGGCCGAAGAAAGCCATGCGGCCATCAAATATGTTTAGAAATGCTAACGGGTCCGAGGATCCGTCGAAATGATCGAGAGCAGGCGTCTTCAACGTCCTGTCGATGCGCGCCTTCTCAAGCACTAATGATAGGGGGCTCTCGGAAATGGTTTCAAACCCTGCCTGATTTGTCATCAAGGTACGCATCTGGGCGATTTCCTCCTGCATTTTAGCGAACTCCTCATAAGATATAGATTATGTGGATTCTGTCTGACGCGAGACATCGGCAGATGACACTGTCCTCTGTCGACGTTCGCGTGGTTACGAATATGTCGACTCTGCCGATGGTTCATATTCGTACTCAGCATCATCCTCGTCATAAAATTCATCATCTTGTCCTTCATTTTGAACTGTGGTTTGTTGGAGCTCTCGACGGAGACGGTGAATCTCGCGTTTTCGCTCAAGTTTAGCCTGCAATCTCTGAGCTTCGTGTTCTAGAAACTCGAGTTCTTCATCTGAATCAAGTGAGTCTTCTGGATTTTCTTGGTTTTGGGCTTTTAGCCTTTCTTTCTTTTCCAAATGCAATCGCATGTCGCTCGAGAGGACTTTCTTTCCTTTAGATGTTTGAACTCTAAAACGCTGATCCGACACAGTTTTTCTTTTTCTGTCCCTTTGGAGTGAGTCTTTCAAGCCCGGAAATTGGTCTTTTGGAGGAGCCTCAGGTGGAGGGAACAAACACTTCGGCTTCAATGCCGGTTCTTTAGGAAGCTCACGATCGCCGCGGGTCGAGGGGTCGGCGGCAACTTTTACCGTCAACTCCTTTACCTGAGTTGGTCCGGCGGTTCCCGGATCAAGTTCTTCTACAATCATCTTCTGGTTGGATCTTGCTAAAGCAAAGCTCCTTCTAGCGCCAAATGATGTTCCAATAATATTATTATTATTATTAGACTATAGTTTTTAGGAGATGATCTTCTTTGCTTAATTTGCCAACCCCTTCAAATGGGATTGTTGTCTTCTATTTATACTAAGTCCCAAATGGACTTTTTCCTTACAAATTGGGCCTTCTTGGGCTTCACATAATGTATTACAACTATTCTAACTATAATTCCTTTGGGCCGCCTTGTCTTGGTCCAACAATTGAATATATCTCACAACAAGATACACGGAAACATACCTTCAAAGATCACAGAAGCTTTCGCGTTGCAACAGTTGAACATGAGTTATAATAGATTGTGTGGGGATATACCAAAAGGATGGAAACTAAAGTATCGTCAAGATGGATTTGATGATTCATCATTTATTCATAATCGTTGCTTGTGTGGAGCTCCACTAGATCCCTGTAAACCTTAGTTTTTCTATGGAAAAAATGTATACATAAATTTCTCTGTGATTGCCGTATGGAATCGTTTCTGCAAATAATGAAAGCTAGATCGATTTTTACTATATGCACCCTTGTAATATACAGTATGAGCCTTAATAACACCTTCTTCACTAAAATATTATTTGCTTTGACTGAATATTAGCTTTAATCACCAGATACTTTCCTATCCATAACGTTTCTGCATATGAATCCCAAGATAACTTTCCGAGAGACGCAAGAATGGAATATTCCAAAGCATTCACTAATTGCGCCAGAGTTGAGGGTTTCTGTCCAGTCGCTACATAGACACAATACAATGTCTCACTCTCAGAGGTGCTCCTTCAGTTCATTTGCTTTTGTATTAATATGGTATCGATAGCAATTACTGTATTTCCAGTTTGGTGGTCCCCGATTATAAGTTCTCGTTGACCACGGCCTATGGAGCATTTAGCGAAAAAGGATTTATAATTTATAGGCCTTGAGATTTTCGAGCACCATTTTGACCTGGTAGAACAAATTTGTTATTTTTATGCATGATTTCATTTTTAAAAGAGAGAAATCAATCATCAAGCGTAGAATTTTTTTAAAAAATCAGAGAGATAGCAGTAACAAATGCCTACTTTAAGAGAGCGGTCTTTGACAAAAATTAGGTTGGGAGTAGAGTTTCCCCGAGTAGTCATCTAGCTCCACAATGTTACAGACCGGAGGATTACTGGGGTGAAGGAAAGGCGAGGAAGAAATAACGGCGGCGGGTCAGAGGTGGATATGTACTTGTTGGACCAAGATAAGACGGCCCAAAGGAATCATAGTTAGAATAATTGTAAAACATAATATAAAGCCCAAGAAGGCCCACATTGTAAGGAAAAAGCCCATTTGGGACTTGGTATAAATACAAGACAACAACCTCATTTGAAGGGGTTGGCAAATTATAGCAAAAAGACAATCTCCTAAAATTATAGTCTAATAATATAATAATATTGTTGGAACATCATTTGGCACTAGAAGGAGCTTTGCTTTAACAAGATCCAACCAGAAGATGATCGTGGCAGAGCTTGATCCGGGAACCGCCGGACCGACTCTGGTAAAGGAGTTGACGGCAGAAATTGCCGCCGACCCCTCGACCCACGGCGATCGTGAGCTGCCTAAACAACCAGCCTTAAAGCCGAAGTGCTTGTTTCCTCCACCTGAAGTGCCTCCTGAAGATCAATCGTTGAGCTTGAAGGGCACACTTCAAAGGGACAGAAAAAGAAAAACTGTTTCAGATCAGCGTTTTAGAGTACAGACATCTAAAGGAAAGAAAGTTCTCTCGAGCGACATACGACTACATTTGGAAAAGAAAGAAAGGCTAAAATCCAAAAACCAAGAAAATCCAGAAGACCCACTTGATTCAGATGAAGAGCTCGAGCTTCCAGAACATGAAACTCGGAGACTACAGGCTAAACTTGAACGAAAATGCGAGATTCACCGTTTCCATCGAGAACCCCAACAAACTACAGTTCAAAATGAAGAACAAGATGATGAATTCTATGACGAGGAGGACGATGCCGAGTAAGAGTATGAACCATCGGCAGAGTCGACATATTCACAACCGCGCGAACGTCGACAGAGGACTGTGTCATCTGCCGAAGTCTCACGTCAGACAGAATCCACAGAATCTATCTCTCATGAGGAGTTCGCTAAAATGAAGGAAGAAATTGCCCAGATGCGTACCTTGATGAGAAATTAGGCAGGGTTTGAAACCGTATCCGAGAGCCCCCTATCATTGGTGCTCGAGAAAGCACGCATCGACAGGACATTGAAAACTCCCGCCCTTGATCATTTCGACGGATCCTCGGACCCGTTAGTATTCCTCAATACCTTCGATGGACGTATGGCCTTCTTTGGCCACTCAGAGGTCGCTCGATGTCAATTCTTCTTCAGTTGTCTCTAGGGCACAGCCCTTCGATGGTACAGCAACTTGCCCCCTTGGTCGATCGACTCATGGGCGGCCCTAAAGAGCAAGTTTCAAGCTCGTGTTTCCAGTAACTACAAAGGAATAAAGGTCACATCTTCCCTAATGACAATGCACCAACGATCAGGAGAAAGTCTCCGAAGTTTCCTAACACGATTCAGAGAAGAAATAACAGAGATTCCAGATCTAATCGAGCAAATGGCAGTCAATTTTCTGACAGCAGGCATTGATAAATCTCGCCATGGTTTACTCTTAGAGGAGATCTTTGAGAAAAGACCGAAAACCTTACAAGCAGCATTTCAAATTATAGAACATCGCATGATGCTCCAAGAGGCAGTGAGCTGCATACAGTCCCCTAAGCGCTCCTCCAGGTATGAACGACGATGCAGCTACAGTCCGCGATCTCCCGCACGTGACAGACGTCAAGAGTGTCGCCGTTCACCACCTAGTCGTACTGTCGAGCATCAACCAAGGGACAGAAGAGAGAGAGACTGGCAACCCCGCAGTCGACCAGAAAAAGAATTTACCAAGCTTAACACTGAGAAAATGACCATCTTAGTGGTCCTAAAGACAGAGCCGAACTATCGTCCGCCAAGACCCATGAAACCGGGTCGTCCTCCAAGCTCTAAATACTGCGATTACCATGAGGATACAGGCCACACAACTGAACAATGCTTTCAACTAAGCAACCTCATCGAAGGGAAAATTCGCCGAGGACAGCTAGTGCATTATGTACAGCGGGAAGATTCTCCTCGACGCCATAGACAAGTTGAAGAAGATCGGGTAATTGGCGTTAGCTTTGGTGGTGTGGCAGCTGGGGGACTCTCTCATAATTTCCAAAAAAACTATGCCCGTGAGGTTTTTAATGTCAACCCACCGACATCCAAGCGCCCCCGGGCAAATCCTTCTCCTGTCATTTCTTTCTCAGATGATGACTACCGCCCTGGTCTCATCAAAGGCCATTAGGACGCCCTTGTCATCACCACCCGGGTGGGAAACAACACGGTAAAAAAATGCTGGTCGACAACGGCAGCTCCGTTGAAGTTCTATACCATCATGCCTTCTCCCGAATGGACCTCAAGGATCGACGCCTAGAGAATGCTCGAACGCCTCTATACGGTTTTACAGGGAATGAGGTACATGTAGTTGGGACAGTCGACATGCCGGTGCTTTTTGGTTCTCCCCCATGTCAGATTTGGAAGATGGTCAAGTTTTATGTGATCAGTGCATCCTCGAGTTTCAACGCAATATTGGGACGAACAACGATCACCGCCCTTCGGGCCATTACTGTCCTTGACTTTCCTCCTTTCCTCTTGCTTCTTTGTTCCATCTCAAGTTCATGAGTCTTAAGCATTCCATAAATTTCATCAAGAGTTGTTTCATCAAGATTATAGTTGTCTCTTATTGTTGTTGCCTTCAAATCTCAGCATTCAGGAAGAGCTAACAGGAATTTAAGGTTTAAATCTTCAAGATCGTACTATTTATCAACTAATGACAAATCATTCAAAAGTTTGACAAATCTATCATATAAATCAGTCAATGACTCATCAGCCTTTGAGTCAAAGTGTTCATACTCTTGAGTGAGTATTGTCTTCCTGTTCTTCTTAATTGTGTCGGTTCCCTGACACCTTGTTTCCAGAGCATCCCATATCTCCTTAGCAGTCTTACAGTTGATTACCCTGTTTGACATTACATTATCAATGGCACTATGCAGTAAGTGTCGTACCTTAGCATCCTTAGCAATTGATGCTATATCTTCAGCAGTATAATCACTCTTCTCCTTTGGAACGGTCTTTGCTGCTTCACCTGCAACTGCAACAGCGAGCTTGGTTGGTTTGTGAGTTTTTTTTTTTGAAGACATATATATCCGTTCATGTGCGTTTTTGAATTTGTTTTCTCAGGTTTCTTTGTAGATTGGCGGACTAACCTCTTCGACTTCCTCTCCAGGTATCTAAAAGGAGCTTGCTGCGCGTCCTTGGCTCACATTGTAAGTTATCCACTCTCTCTCTCTTCTTTTTCCTTTTTATCTGCGGGTCGGTCGTGTCTATCTGTAGTTTACCAATTTATAATAGCCGACTTTCCCTCGTCGTCGTCGTCGCATAGTGCCTCCAATCGGGACCCCGGGAAGCGACCATTAGAGGAGGGTGACGAGGAGTCTGTTTTGAACCTGGATTATCTAGAGATCCCGGATCTAGGCAAGTGTGGATCTTTTGATTTCTTAGGGAGCGATGAGTTTTTGAAAGGGATGCCTACAGGTCCTTTGCCTTCTCCACCCCTAAGCCCTCGTACCCTGGAACTCAGAAACAGAACGGTCGAGGAAAGTCTTCGGTTAGGTAGGATCGAATTTGAGGGCAAGCCTAGTCTAAATTATCTTAGTTACTATATCATCGTCGACCCACCCGTGAGTAAGTTGGAGAGCTACATGGACTTATCTAACGGTTATCGGTATCAAGTGCCGACAACAGATGAGAGGATTTAGATGATGCCCGAGTTCGGGATGCATGGGGTTGCGATGATTATGTTTCAGTTTGGCCTTCGTTTGCCGATGCATCCTTTCTTTCTGACGATATATGAGGCTATCGGTTGTGGCCTAGGGTAGCTGACACCGAATTCTATTGTTCAGTTAAGTGGTTTTATGGCGTTCTGCTGTAATAAGGGTCGATCGCCGACTCTGAAATTGTTTTTCTCTATTTATGGTGTGCGGTACTATGGTGGTCAAGTATATTTCGACTCCCGACATCGAAGGATGAAGATTGTTAGCGTTAGATCATCGAACTCCGGTTACCACTCCCAATGGCTGTTCGTTGGGGGTCCTGATTTGGAATTTGTAAAGCCTTGTGGGAAAGTTAGTCAGGGCACGATTGATTATATAAATAACATGGAGAAGCATGATACTGCCTACCTCGATGAGTTTCATGGGTCGAGGACGTGGTATACACATTTAGATTTGAAGGACTCTGGTTTTTTAGAGATGCACGATTGTAAGGGGGATGTTTTATTTGTTATTGCCCTTATTTTATTTATGTACTTAGTTTTTGCACTTGTCATCGTTGACTCTTGTTTATTTTATTTTCGTATGTGCCTATATATAGGTTGGATGACTTGTTGTTTTGTGTGTTTTTTTTTGCGTTGTAGTGGGAGGCGCTTCACTTAAAAAGATTTTAGACGGCGGGATTCGAGGAGGAATGGATAAGGCAATGATGTTGTTGTTACAACGTGCCACGAGGAAGCCTGCTGATGCGGCCAGGCCTGGACCGTCGGGGGTTCCTCATTCGGTTTTAATTGAGTTGCTCGATGATCAGGGAAATAAGGTGGTTGAAGACAATGAGAGGGTTGTTTCAGACCTCGTTCGCGTGGAAGGTAATCCTCGAAAGTGGCTTCGGAGGGAAGATGATGAGGTAGTTGTTGGTGGACGGGAGGCCGAAGTCGAGGGAGCGAACAGAACTGTGACCATTGCTGGGACAAGGGTTTATATGGGAAAAACTGTCGACCCTCGTTCAAAGAAAGAGGTGGTGAGGGTTGAGATTCAGCCCACGGAGCGATGGGCGGGTGGATCCACCGTGCCCTTAAGAGCCCTTAATCTTTTTAACCTACCTCAGGATTCGATTGCTTATGATGAGCCGAAGCGCGAGGATCTTGTTGACCGATGTAAGAGCCGGGCTGGGCGGGTATGTGCATTCCATTCTCTCTCTTTTCTATGTGCATGTATTTTTGTCTTCATGTTCAGTCATAGTCATTCATTCACCCCCACTTCTCTCTCTCTCTCTCTCTTTTTTTTGTAGTTTCTTTCCGATTTTATGCATATATTGGAGGATTACAAGGATGATGTTGATGGTGAGGCTTGTTCTAAGCTTGAAGCTGAGGTTGCTGCCCTGAAGGGGGAAAAGAAGAAAATCGCGGTGGGTTTTGCGGAACTCGAGCATAGGGTGGCTGATTTGTCTAAAGCAAATTCTGCATTATCAAAGAAGGTTGCTGAGATGGAGGTTGCTGATCAGGTATCGAGTGGGAGGGTGCGAGAACTCGAGGGTCGACTTCTCGAGGTGGAAAGGGAGCTTAGATCGACAGGTCGAAGGAATGGATAGCTCTTACAAGTTGATAGTGAAGGAAAATGAAGACTTGAAAAAAGAAGTAGAGAAAGCTGTTGAAGATATTGCTGATGCTCTGGGCGACGGTTACGGACGATGTCTCCGAAGGATGGAAGAGGCTGGTTTTGCCATCGAGGGTCATGCCTTCGATGATTATCTTCGTGACCTAGCGTCGAAGGGTGATAATGCATGAAGGCGGGGTATGCCCTGTGGTTTTTTGTAACTGGATTTGAATGTTTTTATGAATTTGTAGCAAGTTTCAAATACGCGATCCATGGTTTAAGTTTATTTCCATGTTGTAAGTAGTTGCATATTGGCTAGTTTTATCATCTACTTGTCTCGAGTTTGAAATATTAAGCCGTTTATCAAGTTTGTGGTTGAGTGTTTACATTATGAGAGAGATTTTATTGCCCAGTCGATGAGGCTGTATAAATATTTGCCTAGAGATGAATGATTTTCGAGTCTCCGATTGTTTTTTTTTGGAATGTCTACGTCGATGAGAGTTTTCGAAGGTTATCCTTTTATTTTTGCTGATTACGTAAGGAACGAAGAAAGCGAAAGTCTATGTTCTTTACTTGGACCAAATTAAAGAAATTTGTTCATCATAACTTAATCACCCCTCGGTGGGGGCCTCAAAATGACCCTCATTGCATCGAGGGTTTGTCTTTGATATGGCATTTACTGCCTCAAGATAAAAGGTTACAACTGAGATCAAATTAGTGATAGAACTTTTTGAGATGAATCCCATTCCAGGCATTCTTGATGGGTTTCCCGTCGAGGTGAGCAAGCTCATAGGTCCCCGCACTTACAAGTCTCGAGATCCGATAAGGGCCTTCTCATGCTGGTTTAAATTTTCCTGAGACAGTGGGTTGTGATGCCGCGGAATCCCTTAAGACGGGGTCGTTGACCTTGAAGTCCTTGGGTTTGACTTTTTTGTTGAAGTACCTTGCAGTTTTTTCTTAGTGGGCGATCATCCGCATTCGGGCTTCTTCCCTTATTTCTTCTAACAGATCATTGTGAAGGAGAAGACCCTCGAGAGATAGAGCAGGATCGAATACATCGACCCGTGGTGAGGTGAGACTTACCTCAACAGGTATGACAGTATCGACTCCGTATGCAAGTCGGAAAGGAGTTTCGCCCGTCGCACTTCGGGGAGTCTTCCTATACGACCACAACACATTCGGGAGTTCATCAACCCAACATCGGGGTATTTCTTCAATTCTTTTCTTCAAGCCTTCTAGGATGGTTCTATTTGTTACTTCTGCTAGTCCATTTGCTTGGGGGTATGCTACAGATGCTTTGATATACTGGACTTTTAATTCAAGCAGGGTTTCCTCAAACTGTTTCCCAACAAACTGAGTGCCATTATCAGAGACTAAGATTCTGGGGATCCCAAAGCGAAAGACAATGTTTTCTATAAAGAATTCTATCATCTCTTTTTCTCGAATTTTAGCAAGGGGCTTTGCTTTGACCCATTTGGTTGCGTAATCCACGGCGACTACGATGTATTGGCACTGATTTTTGGATTTTGGAAAGGGACCCACAATATCTATTCCCCATTGGAAAAAGGGGCACGGGCTGAGAATAGAGTTTAGCTCAGTCGTGGGTCGACGATTTACATTTCCATGAAGCTGACATGCTTGCCATTTCTTGACGTAATCTTCACAATCTTTCCGAATTGTAGGCCAGAACAGGCCTTGTCGGATAATTTTGAGGGCTAATGTTTTCCCTCCTGGTGCTCACCACAGATTCCCGTGTGTATTTCTACGATCGCTTGGAGGGCATCTTCTGGAGACAAGCAACGGAGTAGAGGCTCAGAGAGGGCACGTCGATATAACTCCGAACCCACAACACAGTAGTTCCTGGCTTTGAACATAAGAGTGCGGGCTTCGGACTTATGCTCAGGCAACTTGTTGTCGATAATGTACTCAAGGAAGGGTTGGCGCCAGTCGAGCCTAGCCTGGATTTGATTAACTGATACTTCATCGATGGAGGGGGTCTCCAAAATGTCGACGTATGTTGGACTGAGATTAGTAGGGAGGTTGGAAGAGGCTAGTTTGGCTAGAGAGTTGGCCCACTGGTTCTCCTCCCTGTCGATGTTTGACATTTTCCATGAAGGGAATTTGCTAAGAAGCTCTTGTGTTCTTGTTAAATATCGGGCCATCCTTTCATTATGTGTCTTAAATTCGCCACTTATCTGTTTGTAAACCAACTGAAAATCCCCAAATATGTCAATGACCTCTGCTTCGAGATCGGATGCGAGCTTTAGCACGGCGATGAGTGCCTCGTACTCGGCCACATTGTTTATGTCGGAGAACCCGAACTTGAGAGCCTGTTGGATTTTGAATCCTTCTGGACTGATTAGTATGACCCCTGCTCCTCCAGAGTTGGATGTCGAGGAACCATCAATGAACAGAAGCCACGGGCGAGACTGATCATCTTCAGGTTTGTGTGTCTTGGATTTGAACTGGCATTCGGCGATGAAATCTGAGAGAACTTGGGCCTTGATCGTCGTTCGAGGTTTATACTCGATGTAGAACTGGCTTAACTCGATGGTCCAAGCAGCGAGCCTTCCTGTTATGTCGGGCTTGTGCAGGATTCTTTTCAGAGGAAGATTGGTCAGAACATGGATTTCTCTTGCTTGAAAATAGTGACGTAGCTTACGACTCGCGACAACGAGAGCGTATACGAGTTTCTCGACTTGAGGGTATCTTGTTTCCGCGTCTCGGAGTGAGTGACTGATGTAATACACAGGGACATCTTTTCCCTCATCGACACGGACCAATACTGCCGCGACAGTTTTGTTGGAAGCTGAGAGATATACTCGTAGCGGCACGCCTGTTAAAGGTCGTGTTAAAACTGGAGGATTTGTCAAAAGCATCTTTAACTCTGTGAAATTTCTCTCACAGTCTTCGTTCCATTCAAACTGTGATGATCTGGAAGCTTTTTTCATTGCAGAGAAAAATGGGAGGCACCTCTTTGAAGATTGAGGAATGAACCTTCGAAGAGCGGCTATACACCCTGTGAGCTTTTGTAAGTCTTTAATGGATCTTGGTTTGCTCATTTCTAGAATAGCTTTTGTCTGAGCTGGATCAGCCTCGATGCCTTTCTGGGTAATCAGGAACCCCAAAAATTTACCTGCAGTAAGGACGAATGAACACTTTATAGGGTTTAGTCGCATGTTATTTGCCCTTGCGTTGGTGAACGTTTCTCGAAGGTCTGTCACATGGTCGAAGGCAACTTTTGACTTTGTGATCATGTCATCGACGTATATTAGCATATTTCTTCCTATCTGCGAGGAGAATATTTTATCCATCATCTGCTGAAAAGTAGCGCCCGCATTGATTAACCCGAAGGACATTACTTTGTAACCAAAGACCCCCCTGTGAGTGATGAAAGCGGTTTGTTGCCAGTCATGGGAATCCATTTTAATTTGATTATATCCCGAAAAGGCGTCCATAAAGGACAAGCGTTCATTTCCCGCTGTGGCGTCGATGAGTTGGTCGATGTTGGGCAAAGGGTAAAAATCTTTGGGGCATGCCCTATTCACATCTGAGTAATCAATGCACATTCTCCACTTCCCATTGCTCTTCTTAACCAGAACCACATTTGATATCCATGTGGGGAATTGCACGGGCTCGATGAAGCCGGCGTCGAGGAGTCTGTCGACCTCTTGGTCGATGGCTGCTCTTTTCTCGGCCGAGAATATGCGTTGTTTCTGTCGCACAGGCCTGGTGTCCCTACTGATGTGCAGCGAATGTCGAGCAATGGTCTCTGGGATGCCAGGCATGTCCGTTGGGGTCCAAGCAAAAATATCGGAGAATTCCCGGATGAGGTTCGTGATTTCTTTTTTGAGATCCGATGAGAGATTCTTGCCAATTCTTGTTCTTCCTCTGAAAAGAATTCTGCACAAGCCCGATATAACACGCAGGCTTGCAGCCTGGACCATAGAGTTGAGCCAGTTCTACATCGAATACAAACCTCGAACGGCGATCAAAGCTCAAGTTCTCTCGAATTTCGTCGCTGAATGCCAGTTCAAATCCAAAGCACAGAAACCAGAAGACGACCAATCTCGCCCGTGGCTTTTGTTTGTTGATGGCTCCTCGACATCCAACTCTGGAGGAGCAGGGGTTATATTGATCAGTCCAGAAGGATTCAAAATCCAACAGGCCCTCAAGTTCGGATTCTCCGCCACAAACAACGTGGCCGAATACGAGGCACTCATCGCCGGACTAAAGCTCACATCCGATCTCGAGGCAGAGGTCATCGACATAATTGGGGATTCTCAGTTGGTTTCCAAACAGATAAGTGGTGAATTTAAGACACATAATAAAAGGATGGCCCGATATTTGACAAGAACAGAAGAGCTACTTAATAAATTCTCTTCATGGAAAATGTCAAACATCGACAGGGAGGAGAACTAGTGGGCCGACTCTCTGGCCAAACTGGCATCTTCCAATCTCCCTGTTAACCTCAGCCCGACATACGTCGATGTTTTGGAGACCCCCTCCATCGACGAAGTATCAGTTAATCAGATCCAGGCTAGGCTCGATTGGCGCCAACCTTTCCTTGAATACATAATCGACAACAAGCTGCCTGAGCATAAAATGGAAGCTCGCGCTCTTATGTTCAAAGCCAGGAACTACTGTGTTGTGGGTTCAGTGTTATATCGACGTGCCCTCTCTGAGCCTCTACTCCGTTGCTTGTCCCCGAAAGAGGCCCTCCAAGCGATTATGGAGATACATACGGGAATCTGTGGTGAGCATCTAGGAGGAAAATCCTTAGCCCTTAAAATTATCCGACAAGGTCTATTCTGGCCCACAATTCGAAAGGATTGTGAAGATTACGTCAAAAAATGTCAAGCATGTCAACTTCATGGAAATGTAAACCGTCAACCCACGACTGAGCTAAATTCGATACTCAGCTCGTGCCCCTTTTTCCAATGGGGAATAGATATTGTGGGCCCCTTTCCAAAATCCAAAAATCAGTGCCAATACATCATAGTCGCCGTGGATTACGCAACCAAATGGGTCGAAGCAAAACCCCTCGCTAAAATTCGAGAAAAAGAAATGACAGAATTCTTTATGGAATACATTGTCTTTCGCTTTGGGATCCCCAGAATCTTAGTTTCTGATAACGGCACTCAGTTTATAGGGAAACAGTTCGAGGAAACCCTGCTTGAATTAAAAGTCCAGCATATCAAAGCATCTGTAGCATACCCCCAAGCTAATGGACTAGTAGAAGTAACAAATAGAACCATCCTACAAGGTTTGAAGAAAAGAATTGAAGAAATACCCCGATGTTGGGTCGATGAACTCCCAAATGTGTTGTGGTCGTATAGGACGACTCCCTTAAGTGCGACGGGTGAAACTCCTTTCCGTCTGGCTTACGGAGTTGACGCTGTCATACCTGTTGAGATAAGTCTCACTTCACCACGGGTTGATGTATTCGATCCTGCTCTATCTCTCGAGGGTCTTCGCCTTCACAATGATTTGTTAGAAGAAACCAGGGAAGAAGCCCGAATGCGGATGATCGCCCAGCAAGAAAAAACTGCAAGGTACTTCAACAAAAAGGTCAAATCCAAAGACTTCAAGGTCGTCGACCTTGTCTTAAGGGATTCCGCGACATCACAACCCCTTGTTTCAGGAAAATTCAAACCAGCCTGGAAAGGACCTTATCGGATCTCGAGACTGGTAAGTACGGGAACCTATGAGCTTGTACACCTTGACGGGAAGCCCATCAAAAATGCCTGGAATGGGATTCATCTCAAAAAGTTCTACCAGTAATTCAATTTCAGTTGTAGCCCGTTATCTTGAGGCAGCTAATGCCATATCAAAGACAAACCCTCGATGCAATGAGGGTCGTTATGAGACCCCCATCGAGGGGTGATTAAGTTATGATGAATGAATATCTTTAATTTAGTCCAAGTAAGGAACATAAACTTCTGCTTACTTTATTCCTTACATAAGCAGCAAAAGCAAAAGGGTAACCTTCGAAAACTTTCACCGACATAAATATTTCTTAAAATTTTTATGCAGCTAATATTCCGAATAAGAGATTAAAATAAGCTTTAGCTCACAGATTAATCTGAAAATACCCAGGCAAATAATTAGAGATTCAAAGCCATTCAATTCTAGGAAAATATTTATACAGCCTCCCCACATCAATACGTTGGGCTAGATCAAATCTTTCTCATAATATAAACAAAACCAATATACTCATCAGTGTACTCCCAGTTCCTTCAACCACAATCAGATATGATCTACGACTTAGATGACTCCAAACTTGATAAATGGCTTAATATTTCAGACTCGAGACAAGAAGAGGATAAAACCAGTCAACATGCAACTCCCTAAAATATGGAAATAAACTTGATCATGAATCACGTGTCTAAAAATCCATCATCCACAGCTTATTACAAATCCATTTAAAAAAAAAACTTACCAAGTCTAAAACTTACTATGAATCCATCATCCGGTGTCATCAATAAAATTCTTAAGTACATAAAAACGCTTAAATCCAGTTACAAAGATCCACGGGGCATACCTCGTCTTCACGCATCATCGCCCTTCGACGCAAGATCCCGAAGATAATCCTCGAAAGCATGACCCTCGACGACAAAACCAGCCTCCTTCATCCGTCGATAACATCGTCCGTAACCATCGCCCAAAGCATCGGCGATATCTTCCACAGCTTTCTCTACTTCTCGTTTCAAATTTTCATTCTCCTTCGCTATCAACTTATAAGAGCTATCCATCCCCTCAACCTGTCGATCCAAGCCTTGGCGCTTGTTCTTCTCCTCATCAAGTTCTTTCTCGACTTCGCGAAGTCGACCCTCGAGCTCCCGCACCCTGTCACTCGATGCCTTCTCAGCAACTTCCATCTCAGCAATCTTCCTCGAAAACGCAGAATTTGCCTTAGCCAAATCACTCACTCTATGCTCGAGCTCTGCAAAACCAGCCCCGATTTTCTTCTTTTCCCCCTTCAGAGCAGCAATCTCAGCCTCTAACTTAGAACAAGCCTCATCATCGACATCATCCTTGTAATCCTCCAAAATATGCATAAAATCGGAAAGAAACTTCACACAAAAAAAAGTGAATGAATGAAATGAATGATGATGAATGAACATGAAGGCAAAGTATATACACATAGAGTACAATGGACAAGCGAGGTATGGCATGTATAAAAAAAGAGAAGGAAATACGCATACCCGCCCAGCCCGGCTTTTACATCGGTCAACAAGATCCTCACGCCTCCGACCATCATACGCTACTAAATCTTGAGGAAGATTGAAAAGATTAAGCGCCCTCAAGGGCACGGTAGATCCACCCGTCCATTGTTCCGTGGGCTGAATCTCGACCCTCACCACCTCTTTCTTAGAACGTGGGTCGACAGTATTCCCCATAAAAACCCTATTCCCAGCAACGGTCACAGTCTTGTTTACCCCCTCGACAGCAGCCTCCCGACCACCAACCAATACCTCATCTTCTTCCCTTCGAAGACACTTTCAAGGGTTAGCTTCCACACGGACGAGGTCCGACACGACCCTTTCATTGTCTTCAGCCACCTTATTCCCCTGATCATCGAGCAGCTCTATTGAAACCGAATGAGGAACCCCCGACGGACCAGGCCTAGCCGCTTCAGAAGGCTTCCTCGAAGCACGTTACAACATCAGCATCATTGTCTTATCCATCCCTTATCGAATCCTGTCGTCTAAAACCTTTTTCAAGGAAGCGCCTCCCACTAAAACACAGAAATACAAAAAAAAAAGCAAGTCAGAAACTCTATATATAGACACATATGAAAATAAACAGACAAGAATCTACGGTAACAACTACAAAAACAAGGTACATGAACAAAATAAGGGCAACAACAAATAAGACATCCCCCTTACAATCGTGCATCTCTAAAAAACCAGAATCCTTCAAGTCTAAATGTGTATACCACGTCCTCGACCCATGAAACTCATCGAGATAAGTAGTATCGTGCTTCTCCAAGTTATTCAAATAATCAATCGTACCTTGACTAACTTTCCCACAAGGCTTTACAAATTCCAAATCAGGACCCCCAACGAACAACCATTGGGAGTGGTAACCGGAGTTCGACGATCTAACGCTAACAATCTTCATCCTCCTATGTCGAGAGTCGAAGTATACCTGACCGCCATAGTAACGCACACCGTAAATAGAGAAAAACAATTTCAGAGTCAGAGGTCGACCCTTATCACAGCATAACGCCACAAAACCACTTAACTGAGCAATGTAATTCGGTGTCAACTGCCCTAGGCCGCAGCCGATAGCCTCATACATCATCAGGAAGAAGGGATGCATCGGCAAACGAAGACCAAATTGAAACATAATCATCGCAACCCCATGCATTCCGAACTCGGGCATCATCCAAACCCTCTCATCAGCTGTCGGCACTCGATACCGGTAACCGTTAGACAAGTTGATGTAACTCTCTAACTTACTCACAGGAGGGTCGACGGTGATGTAGTAACTAAGATAATTTAGACTAGGTTTACTCTCAAATTCGATCCTACCTAACCGAAGACTTTCCTCGACTACCCTGTTTCTGAAATCTAGGGTACGAGGACTTAGGGGAGGAAAGAGCAAAGGTCCAGTAGACATACCCTTCAGAAACTCATCGTTCCCTAAGAAATCAAAAGGTCCACACTGACCTAAATCCGGGATTTCAAGATTATCCAAATTCAAAACTCTTCATCACCCTCCTCTAAGGGTCGCTTCCCGGGGTCTCGATTGGAAGCACTATGCGAAGACGACGATGAGGGAAAGTTGGCCATTTTAAATTCGTAAACTACAGACAAATACGATCGACCCGCAGATAAGAAAGAAAAAAGAAGGGGGAAAAAGGGTAACTTACAAACAGTTTGTGAACCAAGGACGTGCAGCAGCCGCTTTTTAGATAGCCTGGGAGGAAGCTGAAGAGTCTAGCCCGCCAATCTGCAAAGAAACCTGAAAAAATAAATTCAAAAACACACATGAACGGATATATATATCTCCTAAAAAAAGAAGAGAGAGAAAGAGAACAGCAACAAGACAAGAAAACATTGTGTTTATTTCTTTTCTTTTTTCAGGCACACATTTGACTTTTATCTCGAGTTTACAATTATTTCTTATTTTCTTGTTTGTTTTTTCTTATTATTCCTCTTCATTTTATTATCCTATCCGATCACTAACTTTATTCAGGTATCAAAGCAAGAATCTCAAAATTCAAAATGCAAAGGTGAAAAAGTAGAAAAATGCAAATCTGAAGATATTGCGCAAAACAAGGAGGGGGACAAATGTTGGAACTATCGGTACTTAATATGATGAAGCCTTCTCATATGTTTGGCACTGGATGGTGCATTTGTCTATGGATGCTGCAAAGTTTATCTCTGTCCAAAACTTTGGTATCTTGGGTTTAATGACATTGAACGTAGGATGTAATTACAATTGAAAGTAGTTGTTAAACTGATGTTTGTTTAAAAGTCAGTTGGTAAGGGAAGATCTCAGATTTTGAAGTAGGAAACATTCAAGAGTTTGCCAGGAAGGTTGATATCATGTGCTGGACAAATCAACAATGTATAGGAGTGATTAGAGGACAAATTAACAATGAAGATGAAGGATGCCCATGGAAGTACATATCTTACTTTGTAATTGATGAAGGACAGAAATAAAGGCTAACCAAGATGAATCTGAACACAGAAAGAGCAACAAATCTAGGAAGTAAATTCGGTGAATGGTGATGACACTAGGAGTTACCAGTATAGCAGCATAATATTCCAGAAAAGGAAAGGTACAAGTTTGATTATCAGCCTCCCGAATCTCATTGAGAATCATACATACTATAATCAGGGCATGGTTATAAAAACTGAGGGTATAAAAAGAAAACTACTTGAGAAATGAAAACCCAGGTACCAGTGCAGCACGTGATTTTAAACAACAACATTACGAATTCCATTATCAACCCCGGAAGCTCATAGAAAATACAAAAACTACTGTGTCATGTCCTTGGTCTTGTCGTTCGACTGGTCTGAAATATATGGGTGATCTCAAGATAGCAATCCGTTTTACCAACTTACCTGTAGGTGACATAAAATGCTTAAATGGGCACGCCATGCTCCCTAGAGTGCATTACTTAAATACTTCAACAGTGAGCCAAGTACGGTACCAGCAATGAGATGTTGCTGAGAGGCTTGTGGATTCTAACGTGGATTATCAGGAGAAGAGAAGCTATTTTAGCTATGATTTAGTTAGTAAGGTTACTCTGATGTTTGATATAGTAAGATCACTCTAAATGTTTGAAATAGCAAGGTCATGCATTTGTGTTGGAAATTTTCAGAAAGTTGGGGTAACACTTGACCAAAGAGATTTATAGTTTTTACCTGCAACTGCAAGAGAAGGCAGGGTAAATGCTTACATGAATATTCACAGTTTCAATCCTAAAGCCCAAAGTTTTAAGTATAAGGTATACAGTGGGCGAACTGAAATAACAGTTATAATAACTCTTAATCGTTTCTTTACACAGATTACGTTGTCACACGAAAGTGTCTGCCTGTTTAAACCTTTCTGCTATTATTTGACTGTAGCAAACAGTAGAAAGTATTGTCAAACATAAATATGAACTTGATAGGTATCATTCAAATATATGATATTCTAGAACAGCCAGCGTTATCATCATGATTGCATGGTCTTCTGGCACCTGAGAAAAACCGTGGCACCCCCTAGCCAACTATGGCAGGTCCTGCTACAGAGGAAAATAACACTTCTCAGTAGGACTATCATCCCAGGATCATCCATTCATAATTGTTATATGTGAGTTTGACACAAGGAAATGCCAGCTAACCCAGAGTTTGAACCATAAAATCTATAAATGCGACAGCAATTTTACATAAAACTGTGCTACTACTCTCAGATAAATGAAATCCAGGGAAAGTACTAATCAAGAAAGAATTTCTCACTTCTTAACCAAAGAAAAAAAAAAGAAAGAAATAATCTCTTACTAGGGACTGTACCAGTCATTAATAGTTTAGTTTCAGCTCGATTGTTAGGTGGCCTAACATCAGAAATAGAAAAAAAAATATATGATATAATGGTCCATACCAAGACCAATATGTCATTGCATTAGAATGATAAATTTAAAATGATAAGAAAAATTTCAAAACAATACAGAGACCTATGATAAGACAGCCGGGCATCGTAAGCCTAGATTCATATGTTTTACATATGCACATAATTTTAGCAGTAAAGATTTAGAACATTAGAAGCACTATAAAAAACAGCACAGATGGATCACACCACTCAGTTTGATTCGAAATGAAATTAGCAACTGGCTATGCATAATCGATATATAAGTATGGGACCAAGTATGACAAGTATAATAAAAATCCAACGCTTTTGTGCTGAAACAAGGTCAAGTATATTCAGTAACCACCAGTCATCCAGTTTGAATAAGAATTTGCAAGTATGATATAGAATAGACCAGCTTCTGTCAGCATGACCTCGAAAAGAAGCAAAGAGTTTCACAACAAGCTATCTGATCTTGCAGGTAATCTTCTGAAGAAACTTAAAGGAGTCAAGGGAAGCTTGTGGCGGAATCGTGGATGCCTTAAAATATAAAAACCCATCGAAACAGCAATAACTCGAGAGGGAGTAACATACAGCACAATGGCAGAAATGAAGCAGAGTATGAGAAAGAGAGATGTTGCCCTGGGATCACGCCAGCTGAGCAAATTGTGCACTCTCTCCCCTTGAGTAGCCAAGTCACCGATAACAACTTGTATCCTCGAACCAATACATCTTAGACGGTCATATCTCATTTTAAGGACTTCACCTTGCTTTGATGTTGGAAATGTATCAAACTCTTCATCCAACTCATCTCCATATGCTGTATGAGCAAGAGAGAGTTTAATATCCATGTGTGGAGGGTGCCTTGGCCTGAACCTGTACTTAGAGATCCCAATCATGAAAATAGCAAAGCACATCATGCTCAAAATCATCTGTGGATAATAAACAAGTACCAGAAGAAGCATATGAACAAGAACTGTAATGAAAGGGTTCTTCCACATGCAAATCTGATTAAACAATCGGCAAAACACAGTAAAGCGAGTCATAACTTCTATAATCCTGCAATAATTGGCCTTGCTCTTTCGCACACTCCACATGGTTGAACCAACATCAAGCATATACTCTACAACCTCCTTTCTCAGTGGTGGTTCAGCACGACTCAGCCTGATGGAGACAATTTGAGTAGCCTGATGTCTTAAAGAATCAATCTGATGCATAGAAAGGGGGTAGATATAATGCATTATTGGAAGCAGTGGTTGGGTATACATTTGAAGCAAATTGACCAAAGATGTGCAAGTAAACCGAACAGCCAATTGGATTTCCCCCAATTTTTTAACTCCAGAAGGCTCCAAAACTATAAGCGGATAAGAATGTGTATATACCCTGTCAGTTTCTAGAGTAGATAGCCGAATCCTCACCTTCCCTAATTTTGAATCCTTTGCACCTCCACCCTTGTCGACCCCCTGTAGATGCTGATTATCAAAAATACCTATTGTAATTACAGTACAGGGATCAAAAACCTCCCAAGTGTATTGCTCATTCCATTTAGGACTATCATTATTCATGATTGTCCTAGTACGAATCCATTTCTGTCCATACTTGGCCACACAATAAGCATCTGTTGTTCCATTCCCACTTTTCTGCTTCATGGTTGAAAGTCCTTGAGCACTCAAAATCCCCAATTCCAGTACGCCAATGTTGGGTGTCCATAACTGCCGAGCTGTTGCCCTAAAATCACTACTGTAATGAGTTAACTCATCCAGGACATGGTAACCCCCTTCCAAACAAATCCTTAAATGTATCTTACTATTCAATTTCCCTTCATTTTTCGACCCATTTTCTCCTGTCACATGGTTCTCAAGATTAAACCACCTACTTGTGGCATACTTATGATCCACCCTTTTCTCCACATTTTGTAAAGAGACAGAACACTTCCCCAGTACTTCATCCTTGTTAGCTGACTGTTTATCCACCAAACTCAATATCAACGGCTCCTCAAAAGGTTCTGCCACCACAAACATCAAATCCTCATTCCACAATGGAGTCCTGCTAGAAGAACATTTAGTCCTCAACACCACTTTTCCCAACTCAGCCTTCACAAAAAGCTCCAGTTGCCTGAAATTTCTATCATTCATTTGCAAACTCTGCGCCTCAATCACATTGACTCTAACATACCAAAGCCTCGGTGACAAATAAACCTTTGATCTTATATTAGCAACACCATCACCGCTAACTGCAGTAGCATCCAAATGCCAAGCTTCCGGGAACGCTTCATCAGCCTGTGTCCCCATCCAAACAGCCAACATCAACTCCCCTTGAGACCTTTTCCCCTCTTTATTTTCCAATCTATACCACTGCGGCGCCAAAGGACTATCAGGTGGGACCCTTTTCGGAACCTCAAAAATATCAAAACACACATTTCCAATAAAATGATCATTGTTATTATCATCCTTATCCTTCACAAAAAATCCAATACTCGTAGCCTGAATCTGATCTTTCAAAATGGTAAACACCTGGTTCCACTCCGGATCACTCACATTCTCAAAATGTTTCGTAGTACCTCTAAAATTACCAAGTTGCAACTCAACAAAAGAATTAGGAAAATGATCATTATGTTTTTTGGGAAGCTCTTTGGCCTTAACCACCCTAACAAAAAGATAATGCATCTGCTCAACAAGATCAAATGCAGTCCCAACCCTGTCATTACCCGGAAACCTACCGCCTCCAAGACGTGGCGCGGTCTCTCTAAGATCAAATTCCTCATTAGGGTTTGACTGTGGTCTAGGACTGAACTTTTGGTTCTGGGTCTGGCTTTGATTAGGGTTATTATTCTTGTTTTGATTAGGGTTCTTATTTTGATCATGATTGTGCTTCCCCATTGATGCTTAAAATGAAACTGAATACAAAAAAAATAGAAAAGACAGTAAACATAAGTACACTCTATAACTCAAAGGGTTTAAAAGGAAATACAAATTTGAAACTTAAACCCTACAAACATGGGATAGAATCAAACATTAAACTGAGAAGATAACATCAGACGTTACATATCTCTAGCTTTCAAATATTTTCCTTAAACCCTGTAATAAAACCCATTTAAATATTAATAATAATAATAACAATAATAACATTTACAAAACCCCGAATATTATTAGTTATGCATTAAATATTTTTAGGAATTCAAATCAATAAAAAGGACTTTTATAGTATCTCAACATTTCCAAAAACAAAACCCTCTCAACACAAAATCATGTTCAATATGTATATGAGGGTGTGTCACATAAAATATGTACCTCTCTTAAACTCGAGCTTCATATGGTGTTAAAGAAGAAGATAAGAAAAACCAAAACCCTTAAACCCATCAAATTTAATATAGGTAATGTTGATATATATAAGCAGAGCAAGAGAGGCATAAAAATGAAAGAATGTATGTACCTTAAAAAAATGAAATGAGTATTTGTGGAGATGCTAGAACCTATGAGATGAAATTTGTAAACACAAGTGGAATGTGGAAGTGATCTGGAGAGAAGGAGAAGAGACAGAAAGTGTGTGTGTATGTATTTATGTATGTATAATTTATGTATGTCTGTTTGTGTAAGAAGAAGGAGATGGAGCAGAGGAAGTCTGAAAAAGCTGGCAACGAGGTGCAGGTGTTATTATTGTTGTGCGACAAAACTTTAAGACCCCTCCTTTGATTCTCAAATAATTTTCATCGGGGGCAGTATCTATTACTTATTTTCATTTAACCTAATAATTTATCTATTTATACTTAAGTATAATAAAATCAAGTTTAAAAAGTTCCCATAATCCTAATTACTATAAAGAATCTATATATCTTTTATATATATATATATATATTATATATATATATATATATATACGAGGGTCAGAGATGTCTCACGTGTCACTTCGAGGTCTTAACATTCATGAAAATGAAATGAAGGCATGAAGAACATTGAAGAGATGTCTCACGTGTCACTTCCAGGTCTTAACATTCATGAAAATGAAATGAAGGCACGAAGAACATTGAAGAAAGTAAGAAGTAACTGTGTATTGTCTTTTAGAACTCAAAACCAAAAACTAATGCTCAGATCAAATAATCTGAGTTTATAGAACTAAACACAACACAGCCTGCAACAAACTTTAGACTGGAAAACTAAAACAGAAAACTAAGTAAAAGACTATTATGCCCTTGCAGACTAACTAAACAACACAGACATAATGCATTGACTTCAATATTCCCCCCTCAGATTGAATGAGGATCTTTGACATTCAATCTGGACAAGATAGTCCAATGAGCATCTCTGGGAAGTCCCTTAGTGAAGATGTCTGCTAGCTGAGCCTTACTTGGAACAAAAACATGATTGATCATCTTAGCTTGAACCTTTTCTCTGACAAAATGACAGTCCAATGCAAAGTGTTTAGTTTTAGGATGAAACACAGGATCTGCAGCTATATCAAAGGCTGTTTGATTATCACAGTGGACAACAAAAGGCTCAGTCTGAGGAATTTGTAACTCAGTAAGTAGCAATTGCAGCCATGAAAGCTCACAAACTGTCTCTACAATGGCTCTAAGTTCAGCTTCAGCAGTTAACTTAGATACTACCTTTTGTTTACGAGAGAACCAAGATATTAAACAATTTCCAAGAATCAGACAAACTCCAGTAACACTTCTAGAAGTTTTCAAACAAGCACCCCAATCACTATCACAGTAAGCAATCAAAGTGAGATTAGAATCAGATGACTAGAAAAGACCCTGAAATGGAGTATCTTTGAGATATCTTAAGACCCTCTGGACAGCAAGCAAATGAGGAACTCTTGGTGAATGTAGAAACTGACTCAAATGGTTAACAATGTATGCAGTGTTAGGCCTTGAAGTTGTAAGATACAATAACTTCCCAATGAATATTCTGTACAAAGAGGCTTCAATATCAGTTAATAAAACCCCATCTTCATCAGAGAGTTTGATTGTGTAATCAACAGGTAGAGACAATGGTTTGGCATCCAGTAAGCCAGACTCTGAAAGCAAATCATGCATAAATTTATGTTGATGCATATAGATACCTTTATCAGTTCTATGGACTTCCAATCCCAAATAATATCTGATCAAACCCAAGTCTTTGATAGTAAAAGCAGAGTGAAGATTAGATTTGATGTTCTGTATTAGAGTTGAATCTGTTCCAGTGAGCAAAATATCATCCACATAAACCAAAGCAACAACAAAAAAACTTTGACTCTTGAACACAAAAAGAGAATAATCAGCAACTGTTTGTTGAAAACCCATCTGAACTAGTAAAACTCCCAGTTTCTCAAACCACTGTCTAGATGCTTATTTAAGTCCATAAATGGATTTGTTTAGCTTACAAACCAGTCCTGAACCATAATCAGGATGTCCTTTTGGTAATTCCATGTACACTTCTTCAGGTAAGTCTCTATGCAAAAAAGCATTGTTGATGTCAAGCTGGTAAATGGGCCAGTTTCTAACAGAAGCAATTGCCAGGAGTGTCCTTACTGTTTCCATCTTTGCCACAGGTGCAAAGGTACTATGATAATCCTCTCCTTCAACCTGAGTGAAGCCCTTTGCTATTAACCTAGCTTTAAACTTATCAAGAGTACCATCAGCTAAGTACTTGAGTTTATATACCAATTTACATCCAACAATCTTCTTACCTGCAGGTGGATAGACCAAACTCCAAGTATCATTTGTCTCTAAAGCATGAATTTCCTTTTTCATAGCCTCTATCCATCTAGGATCTGTACATGCCTGAATGTAGGTATAAGGTTCCTTTAAAATAGAAGTTGAATCAATAGTGCAAGCATATACTGATGTAGGTGATGAAGAGTAGTGTTTGAATTGATATTTGATATTGTCAAGAGGACATTGCAAAAATGCAGAATTAACTGCATTGAGATCAGGGAATTGAGTTTCCTGATAAGGGACAACTTCATTATGTGAAGCAGAAGAGACTATAAAATCTTTTATCCATGAAGGCTTGATTTTATTTCTAAGAGAAATTCTGGTAGATTGATCATGATCAACATGATTTTCAGACACATAATGATCTGTATAGTCTGAATTACCCAAAGGTGAATTGAGAAAACTGTCTTGAGTGGGACTATCTGGTAATGAGGATGCATTATCAAGAAAAGATACTTGTAATGGAGTATCATCATCAGAAATTATAGCAGGAGGTGTATAAATGTAAGAAGAAGAAGTAGAAATCTGTGTTTTATAGGGAAAAACAACCTCATGAAAAATGACATGTCTGGAAATATGAATTTGTTTGGTAATAGGATCAAGTAGTTTGAAACCTTTCTGCATTAAGGGATAGCCAATAAAAACAGTAGGAATAGCTCTAGCAGCTAATTTATCAGAATCATGCATTGTCATGTAAGCAAGACATCCAAATACCTTTATAGTATCATAACATGGAGTTTGTCCATATAACCTTTCATAAGGACTGACATTGCCTAAGACAGAAGTAGGTATTCTGTTGATGATGTATGTAGAAGTCAACAAACATTCTCCCCAAAAATGTGCTGGAAGATTAGATTGAAATAGAAAAGCTCTAGTCATTTCAAGAAGATTTATGTGCTTTCTCTCTACCCTGCCATTCTGTTGAGGGGTATAGGGACAAGCTGTCTGATGAAGTATGCCATGAGAAGTAAAAAATGATGACAAATCATGATTTACAAATTCACCTCCATTGTCAGTTCTAATACTCTTAATTGAGGTTTGAAATTGAATAAGGACATAGGCATGAAAATCTTTAATAGACTGAATGGCATGTTGTTTTGTTGGAAGAAAAATGATCCAAACAGCTCTGATATGGTCATCAACTATTGTTAAAAAATACTTGCACCCATTACAGGTGGCTATTCTGTATGGACCCCAAATGTCACAATGTATGAGAGCAAAAGTATGATCTGTTTGTGAAGTACTATTCTGAAAAGGTAGATGACATTGTTTAGCCTTTGGACAGACATCACAATGTTTTGAATCTGGCTCAGAAGCATTTAAATTTGGTATTTTGGAAATGACAGAAAAAGGGACATATCCCAATCTTTTGTGCCATATAGAAGCAGGAGTTGATTTTGACACACTTAGAGCAACAGAAAATGATTTTTGACTATGAAGTTCATATAGTCCTCCAATAAGACTGCCAAGAACTAGATCTTTCTGTGAATGTTGATTTTGCAAAATACATTGACTTGAAGTAAAATAGATTTTAGAGTGTGTCTGAGCAGATAAACTGCTAATAGAAAGGAGATTGAAATTGAATGAGGGAACAAATAAGACATTTTGGATGTTCAGGGATAATGGAGTAAGGAAAACTGATCCAGAATGAGTGACTAATGCTGTATTTCCATCAGGAAATTTGACTGTCATAGAATTATCTAAAGCCTTAATATCATACATCAGATCTTTGTTACAACACATGTGACTAGTGGCTCCAGTATCAAGAATCCAGATAGTATTTGGAATAACAGTACTAGACATTAGAGATAATGCAGTACCTGCTATATTTTGATTAAACATAAAAGGATGAGAAGTTGGAGAAGAATTGGAAGTTGAAGATCCTGAAGACTGAGATGAGATTGATGATCCTTTCTGCATACTTTGCATTAAAGTGTTCATCCGATTCTGCAGAGACTCCATCTGACTTGCAAATTATGTACTATGCATAGTTTGATCTGAGAAAGAAGAACCAGAAGACACATCTGACAGTTGATTACCAGTTACTTGCATAGCTTGATGTGGCCTGTTGAAGCTCTGCTGAAATCTTCCAGAATTAACCATTCTTGATTTACCTTTATTATTTGGATGAAAAGGATGATCTATAGGATAACCCACTAGCTTGAAGCATTTTTCTTTTGTGTGTCCTTTGCCATGACAATAAGAACACTCTGTAGAAACATTTGCAATAACACTTCTGTTACCAAACCTTGAAGCTGACTCAAACCTTGGGTTAGAGGGCTATTGAAACCTTGGAATTTGACTCATTAAAGTTGTTGGAGAAGCACTTGAGCCATGTATCTGTCTTTTTTTCTCTTCTTGTTTCAATAACATGAAAGCTTGATTAACACTCGGCCAGGGATTCATCATCAAAATTTGACCTCTGGCTGCAGTAAAACTTGTGTGCAACCCAATAAGAAACTGAATAAGCCTTGTCTTCTCCAATTGTTCCTCCCAAGTTTTAGAAGCTCCACATGTGCACTGAATAGGAGGTTCTGATGCCTTCAATTCATCCCAGAAACCTTTAATCTTGTGAAAATAGAATTCTACAGAATCATTGCCTTGTTCAAGTTTAAACAAATCTCTTTGAATCTCATATATTTTATGACCATTAACAACAGCAAAACGCTCATTTAATTCAGTCCAAACCATCTGAGCACTATCTAAATAGTTCATACTATTACTGATCTCATCAGACACTGTATTAAGAATCCAAGTGATCACCATGTCATTCACACGCTTCCATTGAGCATTGAGACCAGAGTTAACATCAGGAGCAATAAATTCACCAGTGACAATTACTAATTTGTTTTTGGCTGATAATGCAATTTGCATAGACCTTTTCCATGAAGCAAAATTCTCAGAACCAAGCAGTTTCTTAGAAATTAGAACCATTCCAGGTTGATCATTGTTATGTAAGTATAATGGATGAGCATTACTATCAACAGATTGTGGATAAACTGGTGGTGGTGGTGTAGTGTTTGTATGGGATGTTTCACCACCATTGTGAGAAGAAGAAACATGATTTTCCATTAAAGCGTGAACATATGTGTGATTATGTGATTTCATAGACTAAAACTGTTCACAGACGAAAGATAAGAAGATAAGCAGCGAAAAATTAACCAAAAATTGTAGAAACAACTTACAACTGGAAGAGGCAAAAAATCAAACACTTGATGTTCAATTGAAAAATAATAAAAAGTGAAGATTAATGGCTTAAATTCCTTGTGATAACGTATCTGAGACGTTAAAATACCAATGAATCAAAAACAAACTCTTATCAGTCAAGAGGAAATGAAGCAAACAGATCAAAAACAGCAAAGGTATTGTTGATATAGCTCTAATACCATCTTAACATTCATGAAAATGAAATGAAGACATGAAGAACATTGAAGAAAGCAAGAAGTAACTGTATATTGTCTTTTAAAACTCAAAACTAAAAACTAATGCTCAGATCAAATAATCCGAGTTTATAAAACTAAACACAGCACAGCCTGTAACAAACTTTAGGCAGGAAAACTAAAAGAGAAAACTAAGTAAAAGACTATTATGCCTGATAGGGATAAATAAATTATGATTGTATAATTAAATACTGCATTAATTGTACAAGCTATGGGCTGCTAGGCCCAATAATAAGATGTATAATATCAGACCAGAAAGGTTAAGCCTGACGGACCAGATCAGGCCTGGTGGAATAAAAAAGGCCCAAAAGCCCTGATTATTAATTAATTTCGTAATTAATTAATAAGGGAGAAATCAGATGTTGAAAAGAGTCCCGATAAGGATATAAATCCTTAGAGATTAGCCTCAAGGGGACCTAAAAGAATAAGGAATCAGCTTCCTACTTCGTAGGACTCCTAAGTCTATCCTAATTCAGAGGTTTATCCACCAAGTCTCCTATACCAAGTCCAATTCAAGGACTCCCACATCTATATAAGGGGTCTCACCCCCACCAATCAGAACTACGTTTTTTGACTTGATCCTTGGCAATCAGCAAGGTACGTAGGCATCTTGTTAAGGCAGATTGAGTCACGAAATACAAGAGCAGTCAAATCGAGCCTTGGAGCTCACGTTCCTTAGTATTAAATACAGCAATTATATATAGTAGTTTTAATCCATAACATTTGGCGCCGTCTGTGGGAATAACGCAACAACAACCATGGCGAGAACACGGAGAACAACCAGCACTCTGGAGGAGGGAACACCATCAGGGACAACCCAGGTGATTTCATCAACCGTGGAGGTTCCTCCCCATTCAACTTATGCATCTACTCAGGGGGAAGCCCAGACAGGGGCAACTCATCCTCAGCCACAAGGGACAACTCCCCCGATTATTCAAGGTACGAATCCTCAAGTTCAACAAATACATATACCTGTGAATTCTCGACCCGTCGGGTATGAATATTCAACTATTGTTACTACTAACCCCCCTTATGGGATGCCCCTTCACCCTGAGGTTGGAGGAAGTGGATATGCGGGGCGAAGCGAAGCACGAGGGCGGTCGCCCCCCTATATACGAGGTTTGGATCCTATCCCTGAGGATCGGGAATTTTCTGGTCCATACACTGAGAGAGACTCCGAATCTTCGGATGATGAAGTGGCCCCGAGAAGGAGGCGTCCTGGAAAAGAGCCAATGGCCGATGGAAGGCAACGCCCCCAAAGCACCCCAGGGGCGAATCCCCAAGAAGTGCAGGAAAAGATCAGGGCTCATGAGGCTGAAATCCAAAGGCTGAGACGTGATTTGGAGGCTCACCAAGCCACCAGATCCCACATACCTCCTAGGGGGAGAAATCCTCCTCCTATCATAGACCTGGATGGTCCGGTAAGAAGAAGGGCTGCTGTCCCAAGAACTGATCCAAGCAATCTCCTTCCCCTTGGAGATCCTGATGATCCAACTCCACCCTTCACAGAAGAGATAATGAATGCCCATATCTCAAGGAAATTCAAGATGCCCACTATCAAAGCCTATGATGGCACGGGAGACCCCGCTAATCATGTTAGGACATTCTCTAATGCACTACTGCTGCAACCCGTGAACGATGCTATAGAATGTCGGGCCTTTCCTCAAACCCTGTCGGGTATGGCTCAAAGATGGTACAGTCGCCTACCCCCAAATTCTATTGGATCATTCAGAGAATTAAGTCAGGCTTTTATTAAGCAATTCATCAGTGGAAGAGTCCATGAGAAAAGTTCAGCATCTCTTATGAGTCTTGTGCAGGGAGCTAAGGAATCCTTAAGAGATTACCTGAATCGTTTTACAAAGGAGGCTTTAAAAGTCCCAGACCTTGATGATAAGGTAGCCATGATAGCACTGCAACAAGGAACTAGGGATGAGTTTTTCAAGATGTCTTTGGCCAAACGACCCCCTGAGAGCATGTTGCAGCTCCAAGAGAGGGCAGGGAAGTATATCAAGGTTGAAGAAAGTATGAGGAAGACTGTAGTAAGTAATGAGCCCACTGGAGGCAAGAAACGAAAAACTGATTTGGAGTATATCGCTAAGGATAAATATCCTAGAACTGAACAAAACCCTGATTCAACCCCCAAGAAGGGAGGACCTGGGCAAAAGTTCACTGAATACGCTAAGCTGAATGCTCCCAGAAGTCAGATTTTGATGGAGATTGAGAAAGACAGAGATATTCGCTGGCCTAAGCCCTTGAAGGCTGATCCCGCCAAGCTAGATAAGGGCAAGTATTGCAGGTTTCACAAAGATGTTGGCCATGACACCGATGAGTGTAGGCAGTTGAAAGATGAAATTGAGTTTTTGATTCGAAAAGGAAGATTGAACAAGTATACTGGAGATGGAGGAGACAGAAATAATAATGGAAGGAAGAACTTTGAAGATCGTAGGAGGGACCAAGATGATCAGGGGCGGAATCCCCAACCTAGAGGACCAGTTATAAACACCATTTATGGAGGGCCGAGACCTCGAGGGCCTGTGATAAACACGATCTTTGGAGGTCCAACTGCTGCTGGATTGTCCAAAAATTCCAGAAAGGCATATACTAGAGAGGTTATGCATATTGTTGGAGAAGCCCCGAAGAGGGCCAGGACAGAAGTAACATTGGCTTTTGATGATTCCGACCTAGAGGGTGTGAAGTTTCCCCATGACGACCCGCTGGTCATAACGCCGATAATAGGAAATAGCCCGGTTAAGAGGGTCCTGGTGGATAATGGTGCTTCTGTGGATATCTTGCTCCACGACACCTTTCTAAGGATGGGGTATAACGACTCTCAGTTGACACCAACCGACATGCCGATATATGGATTTGCTGGAGTAGAATGTCTTGTGGAAGGGATAATTAAATTGCCTACCACCATAGGTACGGAGCCAAGGCAAGCAACGCAGATGCTGGATTTTGTGGTGGTAAAGGCTAGTTCAACTTATAATGCTATCATGGGGAGAACAGGGATACATGCCTTCAAGGCAGTCCCCTCTTCCTACCATTCAGTCATGAAGTTTCCCACCCGAAACGGGATTGGAGAAGAGAGAGGAGATCAAAAAATGGCTAGAAGCTGTTATGTGGCCTCTTTGAGGGCAGATGGAGTCGGGGGGCAGGTTCTTCCTATTGAAGATATGGATGTTCGAGAAAATGATGAGAATAGAGGAAGGCCAGCAGAAGAATTGGTTTCGGTTCCTTTAGATCCCAAGAATCCTGAGAGGATGACTTTCATTGGAGCTACATTAGAGGAGCCCCTTAGAGGGAAGTTAGTGAAATTTTTGCAAGAAAATAGTGATGTGTTTGCATGGTCAGCAGCTGATATGCCAGGCATAGACCCGGAGTTAATTACCCACAAGTTAAACGTGGATCCAAGCCGGAAGACAGTGAAACAAAAGAAAAGAAATTTTGCCCCGGAAAGACAAGAGGCTATAAAGCAGGAAGTGGAAAAGCTCTTAGAGGCTGGTTTCATTGAGGAGATTCAATTTCCGGAGTGGTTAGCAAACCCTGTAATGGTGAAGAAGGCTAATGGAAAGTGGAGGATGTGTATAGACTTCACCGATCTGAATGATGCATGCCCCAAAGACTGTTTTCCGCTGCCTAGAATTGATACTTTGATTGATGCCACCGCTGGACATGAGATGCTGAGTTTCATGGATGGGTTTAGCGGATACAACCAGATCAAAATGCATAAGGATGACATTCCAAAGGTATCATTTATCACTGACTTTGGTGTTTATTGTTATCTTGTTATGGCGTTTGGTCTCAAGAATGCAGGAGCCACCTATCAAAGGTTGGTGAATAAAATTTTTAAGGATCTTATTGGGAAGACTATGGAAGTCTATGTTGATGACATGCTAGTCAAGAGTCTAGTAAAGACTGATCATATAACCCATTTGAGGGAAGCTTTTGAGGTCCTGAGGTACCACAAGATGATGTTGAATCCCACGAAGTGTGCTTTCGGAGTAGGATCTGGAAAATTCTTGGGATTGATGGTCTCAAAGAGGGGAATTGAGGCTAACCCCGATAAAATAAAGGCAATCCTGGACATGGAACCCCCAAAAACTGTCAAGGATGTTCAGAAACTCACAGGAAGGGTTGCTGCGCTAGGACGATTCATCTCCAAGTCAGGAGACAAGTGCTTGTCATTCTTCAAGTCATTAAAGAACATTAAAGACTTTGTATGGAGTGAGGAAAATCAGAAGGCATTTGAAGAGTTAAAGAAGTATATGGGCCAGGCCCCGTTGTTGGCCAAGCCAGTTCTGGGTGAAGTTTTATTCTTGTACTTGGCTGTTTCAGAAAGCGCCTTGAGCGCGGTGTTGGTTAAGGAGGAACTGAAAGTCCAGAAACCCGTATACTATGTCAGCAAAATTTTGCATGGTGCTGAGTTGAATTATTCAGCCATTGAGAAATTCGCTTTAGCCTTGGTAATGGCTTCAAGAAAGCTGCGTCCTTATTTTCAAGCTCACCAAATTGAAGTGCTAACAAATCAGCCACTGAGAAATATCATTCACAGTCCCAAGGCAAGTGGGAGACTAATTAAGTGGGCAATAGAGTTGGGAGAGTTCGATCTCAAGTATAAGCCACGTATGGCCATAAAAGCCCAGGCACTAGCTGACTTCGTGGTGGAATGTACCATACCCAACCAAGAAGTCGGGGGGCAGGAAGATACCACACCTCAAGACAAGGGAGTCGACAATGGGGACAAGGAGAAAGAATATTGGGTTCTCTATTTTGATGGAGCATCAAAAACAAATTCCAGTGGAGCAGGGTTGGTTTTGCAAAGCCCTGATGGATTCTTAATTGAGTATGCCATGAAGCTAGACTTCCCAACCACAAACAATGAGGCAGAGTATGAAGCCCTGATTGCTGGCCTTGGTCTAGCTGGGACACTTAGAGTCAAAAACTTAAAGGTCCGTGGAGACTCGAAGTTGATCATATCCCAGGTAAAGGGAGAATTTGAAGCAAGGGATGATACGATGGCAAAGTATGTTCGCCTAGTAAGGGCTGTGATGACCCAATTTAATGAATGCCATGTTGAACACATTCCAAGGGAAGAAAATGCTAAAGCAGATGCGCTATCAAAGTTTGCTTCATCTGAGATTGAAGAAAGTTCAGGAAGTGTGTACTTCCGTGTTTTGAAGACACGAAGCATAGATGTTAAGCTTGTGGCTCCCGTAGGCTTGGGGACGTCATGGATTGATCCCATCAAGGCTCACATTCAGACCGGTTGGTTGCCAAGCGATACAATTGAGGCACGGAAGTTAACTGTTCGAGCACTAAGGTACTCTTTGATAGATGGGATTCTATATAAAAGATCTTTCGTGGTTCCTTACTTGAGGTGTCTCAGGCCCGATGAGGCACGCTTGGCTCTTGAGGAAGTGCATGAAGGCATTTGCGGGCAGCACTTGGGGGGCAGGGCCTTGGCTCATAAGTTAACCCGTTTAGGCTTTTATTGGCTAAAAATGATGGCTGATGCCAAAGAATATGTGAAGAAGTGTGACCGCTGTCAAAAGCATGCACCAATTGTTAGACAACCCCCCGAGATGCTGACCTCTATCAACTCACCTATTCCCTTTGCCATGTGGGGGATGGATATTCTAGGGCCTTTTCCTATGGCCACGGCACAAAGGAAATTTCTGATTGTAGCCATTGATTATTTCACCAAGTGGATCGAAGCCAAACCTTTGGCCAAAATCACAACTAAGCAGGTTGCACAATTCCTGTGGGAAAACATTATGTGCTGATATGGAATTCCCCGTATCCTCGTCACTGACAATGGAACGCAATTCAACAATGAGGAATTCAAGAAGTATTGTGAAGAAAATGAAATTGAGTTACGATTCACCTCTGTGGCTCACCCGCAAGCCAATGGGCAAGCGGAGGTAGCAAATCGGATAATCCTGGATGGATTAAAGAAGAGGATCGAGAAGTCAAGAAATAATTGGGTGGACGAGATACTTCCCATATTGTGGGCCTATAGGACTACCTGTAGAGTCACGACAAATGCAACTCCTTTCATGTTGGCATATGGGGCGGAAGCAGTAGTTCCCGTGGAGATATCACATTCTTCTCCAAGGATTCAGACTTTTGATGAAAAAGAAAATGAGGAAGGGCAGAAGTTAGCCCTGGATTTAATCGATGAAGTGCGAAATAAAGCACACGCAAAGATAGTAGAATATCAGAAAAAGGCTTCATTCTACTACAACCTAAGGGTTAAAGAGAGGTTTTTCAAACAAGGTGACCTAGTCTTGAGAAAAATAGAGGCTTCTGGTGTCGGACAGAAAGGAAAGCTTGCCCAAAATTGGGAAGGGCCGTATAGAGTCAAGAGCGTTCAGGGTAGAGGAACCTACAAGCTGGAGACTATGGATGGTTTTGAAGTCCCGAGAACCTGGCACGCACAAAACCTGAAGGTTTACTACGTGTGAGATGGTCGAAGTACGATTCTCACTCGACAGGATGGCGAGTAGGTTGAAAAGCACCTTGAAGCTTTGCTTGCTTAGGATTTATATGTTTTAGTTTTATTACGAAATTTATTAAGACTTGTGTAAAGGACGAATCCCAGACAATTTTATGAAATTCATAAGTTCTTCAAAGTATGTTTGTGGCCTAACAAATAAAAATCAAATGCATGGATGCAAGCATAAAAGGTGATAAATGAGATAGATCTGATAGATGTTACAAAAGTTTGATAAATAAAGTCTCGAAAATAAAAAAAGCCACGCAGGGCTGAAAAAGCTCTAAGGAGCTGAAGTACCCTCGGCATCCATATCATCGTCCTCTCCACTCTCGCTGGATGACTCTGTCGTCTCAGAGGAGGAGGAAGAGCTGTCGTCCTCAGCAGGTCTGGAAGAAGACTCGGGAGGAGGAAGGAGTGGATCCTGAGAAACATGGTCTGAGACAACTACTCGGGTACGAAACCTCTGTAGCAAAGCCTCGTCATCAGGACAGATATAGTCCGCCGGGTTAATATCAGGACAAGCCTCGTTCACGGTCCCAAGGGCCGTGTCCCAACCAGTCCTAAAAAACTCGGGAAAGACTGAATCATCCCTAATCCTCATAGATTGGGCAAACTCCTCCGAGTCCAGATAGTTGTCTATAGCCTTATCCTTATCCGCCCGAAGTACCACCAGCTCGGCGTTAGACTCTCCGAGTTCTTCCTCCTTGCGCTTGAGCTTCTTCTCCAGGGTAGCATACTTCTTCTGCTGCCTCCTGAGGGCATTATCGGCCTTATCAGAAGCCCGCTTCCATGATTCAGCTTGCCTCACAGCGCCTTGAAAGTAGGCGTTAGACTGAAACAAAACAATTAACAAAGTATAAGGCAAGAAAGTGCTACAAGAACGAGAAATAAGTTTAAAAAAGAGAAGGCATACCGAAGCCAGAGATTGGGCTCCCATGAGCTTAATCCTCTCAAGGTCAGGGGTGGCCACCACATCAGTAAAGTCCTTTGGAGTCACGCTATGGTAGGACCAATCCCAAGCATGCTTCGTGGAACCAACCACGGTATCCCCTCGGCGGAATCCCCAGAGAGGCTGAAAGGCGCCTGTAGCAGCAGCAGCAGGGGCAGCAGCAGTGATAGGAGCATTATGGCCCTCAGCTCCTTCAGTTGAAGCCTCCCCCATAGGCTCCTTGTGCTTTCTCAAGAAGATAGGCTCTGTCGCCTTTCCTCGGGTGTCTAGGCCTGCTAACCGAGCTTTCTTCATCCTAGCTGTTTCCTCGACCAAGGGGACATTGTCCTCGTTAATCTCCTTAGCAGCTGAAACAAAGCAAAAGACAAAATAAGTGATGTTAATAATGCGTGAAATAAAGAAAAATTGAGAAGGGAAGAGAAATACCCTGTTGAGAAACAGAGGATAGTCCCACATGAATCAGGGAAAACTCTTCTAAAAGAGTCCAGCTGGTGGTGGTGCCATCATCCTGAGTGAGCCCATTGTAAATGATAGTTTCTTCAGGAGTTAAGTGAATGGATTTGAGGCTACCATCACTGACCTTCCCGAAGGAAGATCGAAAGAGCGTGCCCCAGTCGCCATTCTCCCAACGTAACCCAACGAAACTATTCCTCCAATTTGGATTATTATCAGGAATAGAGGCACTATTAAAGATATGTTTGCTTTTGGGCCTTTGTTTGACATAAACCCAGCCACAAATATTGGAAGAACTATTGTAACATTGAAAGACTTTCCTAAAAACGGCTACAGAAAGAGGAAAGCCCTCCCTAAGACAACAAACCATAAAACATAGAATATTCCTCCAGGCGTTTGGAGGAAGCTGACACGGGTTGATTTGTAAGTCAGCCAAAAGATGAGGGATAAAAGGATGGAAAGGGAACCTAAGCCCAGCATTAAGGGCGTCGGTGTAGATGAAGAGAGTATCGGGCCTCCAGTGGCAAGTGCGGTCACCACCAGAGACTGGAACTAGTCTAAAGGGGGGAGGGACGTTATAACGAGCATTTAGTTTATTGAAATCTATGTTATGCCAAGTATTACAGTGATTAAAGGAGTCGAGATGTGCAGTGGAAGGATATTCATCCCCCCTAGTATTAATCATATCAATTAAAGACATATATGAAGAGCGGATCTCGATATCCTTACCTCGTTTTGAAGCCGAGGCTATCTTGGCCGCCCTCTCGGAACTCTTGTCAGCCATCTAGTAAAGACTGGAAAAGACTTGGGAGGAAGAAGGAGTGGATTTGAGAGAGGAGAAGATTAGAAAGTTCGAGATGAAGAGAAATGAAATGAGAGGTGTGAAGAATCACACTCTCATCCCACCTATATATAGGAGAAATAAATGGATAATGGACCTTAAAAAGCCCATTTGGGCCCAAAAGTTGGAAGGTTCTGGAAGTTCCTGGAAAATTCAAGAGAATTCTAGTAAAAAATCAAAAAAAAAAAAACTTGAGTTTTTTCAAGATTTTGGAAGAATCCAGAAAGATATTAGAAGAGTTTGGAATTTGGGCTTAGAAATGAGGCCCAATTCTAAAAAAACCTTGAAAAAATAAAGCCCAGCTAAGGGCCCAAGTGTTTAAAAAGCCCAGAAAAGGGCCCAGATATTTAAGGTTAACAGCCCATAACCCAAAATCCAGTCATAATGGGCCAAAAGAATGAAGGCCCAGCTAAGTGAAGGTGGCCCAAAAATAAAGTCCAGGGAGAAATGGATAAAAAGATCAGGAATATGACCCAATTCGACCAGGAATCATGGGTAAATCCTGGTCGAAATACAGGAGGTCGAAATTGCTTCGATCAAGGCACGAAATGGTACTTAAATCGGTCAAAATATTAGTTCCTGACCGAAATGGTCAGAATTCTGATCGAGAATGAATAAAATAGAAGAACTTTCGACCAGAAAGCAAGGCAAGATCCTGGTCGAATGGATCCTGCCCGAAATTGCTTCGACCAAGGCATCAAATGATGGCTAATTCGGTCAAAAAGCAGGACTCCTGACCGAAAGGGACAAAAATCCTGGTCGAAAAATTTCTGGTCGAAAAATTGCATAAAAAAAAAAAAAAAGAAAAGGAAGGGGTGAAAATCCTGGCCGAAATTCGACCAGGATTCCTGATCGAATAGAACCTGCTCGAAATTCAGTCGACCAGGGCATACTGAAGGTTAATTCGACCAGGATCCTGGCCGAATGGATTCCTGGTCGAAATCTGCATAAAAAAAAAAAAAAAAAAAAAGAAAAGGAAGAAAAATCCTGGAAAATCAAAAAAAAAATAAAAAAAATAATAATAAGGAAATTCCTTAAATAAGGAATAAATCCAGAAAATTAGGATAAATCCCAGAAATTAAGGGAAAAATCCAGAAAAATTAGGATAAATCCCAGAAATTAGGGGAAAAATCCAGAAAATTAGGATAAATCCCAGAAATTAAGGGAAAAATCCAGAAAAATTAGGATAAATCCCAGAAATTAAGGGAAAAAATCCAGAAAAATTAGGATAAATCCCAGAAATTAAGGGAAAAATCCAGAAAATTAGGATAAATCCCAGAAATTAAGGGAAAAATCCAGAAAAATTAGGATAAATCCCAGAAATTAAGGGAAAAATCCAGAAAATTAGGGAAAATCCCAGAAATTAAGGGAAAAATCCAGAAATTAAGGAAAAATCCCAGAAAAATTAGGGAAAATCCCAGAAAAATTAGGGAAAATTTCAGAAATTAGGGAAAAATCCCGGAAATAAAGGAAAAATTCCTGGAAATCAAAATAATTCCTAAATAAAAGGAAAAATTCGTTGTAAACGTGTAGGTCGCTCCACACTTTACGAAAAAACGAAACCCTGTAAGGGAACAAATAGACTTAACTTCTGCGAAACCTATTCAATGTTTCCCAAAAGTTGGGGGGCAAATGATAGGGATAAATAAATTATGATTGTATAATTAAATACTGCATTAATTGTACAAGCTGTGGGCTGCTAGGCCCAATAATAAGATGTATAATATTCAGACCAGAAAGGTTAAGCCTGACGGACCAGATCAGGCCTGGTGGAATAAAAAAGGCCCAAAAGCCCTGATTATTAATTAATTTCGTAATTAATTAATAAGGGAGAAATCAGATGTTGAAAAGAGTCCCGATAAGGATATAAATCCTTAGAGATTAGCCTCAAGGGGACCTAAAAGAATAAGGAATCAGCTTCCTACTTCGTAGGACTCCTAAGTCTATCCTAATTCAGAGGTTTATCCACCAAGTCTCCTATACCAAGTCCAATTCAAGGACTCCCACATCTATATAAGGGGTCTCACCCCCACCAATCAGAACTACGTTTTTTGACTTGATCCTTGGCAATCAGCAAGGTACGTAGGCATCTTGTTAAGGCAGATTGAGTCACGAAATACAAGAGCAGTCAAATCGAGCCTTGGAGCTCACGTTCCTTAGTATTAAATACAGCAATTATATATAGTAGTTTTAATCCATAACAATGCCCTTGCAGACTAACTAAACAACACAGACATAATGCATTGACTTCAATACCAGGAACTCCTATTTTCATATTCTTCTCTCTCCCATCTCCTGTTTTCCTATCATCATCAAGACAAGATTATCGTGGTTGATTACAAGATTATCGCAGTTGATTTATTTAATATTCACTCAGTCCCACCCAGTTGTTATCGTTTCTCAGAGAGTGTCTGACACGTATTTTAATATGAATATAAAATATAGTTCTATAATATTTTTAAAAAAAATCTTTTTCTTAATAAAAATAGAATGTTTAAAATTTTATTTAGAAAAAGAAATTTTTTGAAAAAAGCTATAGAATAATACTTTCTATTTATCTTAAAATGCGTGTCGGACACTCTCTTATAAACGATAACAATTAGGAGGGATAGAGGGAGTATTTACAACTACCTATTTTTTTAATTAATCTTTCATGCTTCGATTATTAATTATTGATTAATTGATGATTAATAATACATATACGTTCCTTCCTCCCAGAATTATAAGTTATCACCAGTTACAACTCTTCATTTTCCCGCAGGTCAGTATATAATTATAAATGGTGTCGATGCCAGTGTTTGATCTTCACTGGGTTATTTCGCGGGACAGGCTTATCAAGGAGGTACTGTTCTGATTATTACTTTATGTATTTTTATTCTTATCAAGGAGGTACCGTTCTGATTATTATTTTATGTATTTTTATTTTTCTTAAATGTTTTCTCATTTCTAAATGTTGCCTCTTTACAGTTTATCAATCAGTTGTTGTTTATTTGTTTGTGGGTATAATTTATGTTGCTGCTCATTTATCAGTTAATTATTGTTAGCGGTCTAATTTATATTGCCATTCTCCTTATATGTTTATATATGTTAATTTGTCAATATATGCTTTTCATTTTTGGGTGTTGATCAATTGTTGTTATAGCTCTAATTTATGCTCCTATTCTGATCTATCAATCATTGTTATTGGTCTAATTTATACTTTTATTCTCCTTTTTTGTCCGTATATGTTAATTTGTTTATATATGCTTCTTCATTTTAGAGTGTTTGATCAAGTGTTATTATAGGTTTAATTTGTACCGCTTTGCTGCTCTTTTGTTCATATATAGTTTACCATCAATTGTTGTCATATGCTTTTTCATTTTTGGGGGTTACCCCTATATAGTGATTATATTTTGTCATTTGTTGTAAGCCTAAGTTCGTTTATGTTAATTTGTTTACATATGCTTCTTCATTTTTGAGTGTTTGATCAAGTGTTGGTATAGGTTTAATCTTTCCTACTTTTTAGTTCATATATAGTTTACCATCAATTGTTGTCATATGCTTTTTTCATTTTTGGGGGTTACCCCTATATGGTGATTATACTTTGCCATTTGTTGTAAGCCTTATTTTGCTTTCGGCTACTTTATACTTTATTCTGTATGGTTAATGGTTAATTTCATTTCGTCTTTGTAATTAATAATCTTTGTGGTAACGTTAGCTATGCTCTGAACTGATGTAGTTATGGAGTTTTTTTTACCTTTCCAACATTGAGGGTGATGCGTTTGCAGGCTATGGGATGCTGTCAACACAAAGGATAACAGTTTGCTTAGCATGGATATGATATTGGTCGATGAAAAAGTGTTAATTTCTTTCACTAGCCTCATACTTTTGATCTTTTATTTATTACATCAGCTTCCCTTTCGATTATAGGAGAATCTTATGCATGTTGCTATTCGTAAGCATTTGGTGTCTCGGTTTAAGCACTGTGTGATCGAGGGCCTGGTCTACAATCTCAGAATTGTCAAGATTGCGGTGAATACCTTGAAATATAGGCCCCTGGATAACAATCAAAAGCTGCTTTTCCTACCAACAACTGAGATTGTCCAGCTAGACGAGGGTGTTGTCAGCATCCCAAGGTTCGGCTTTCAGTTTTTGATTTGCCCAAGCTTCAGAAACGTGCTGATGACGTGACCACTCTCTCGGGTAAATCTCTTGGAATAAGATTCTATTATTTGTTTTAACTCTAAATTGAAGTTAGATTCGCTAAAAAATCAATTAGTTTGGTGCCATCATGGTTTGAGATAGAAGAGTGGTTATTGACATAAATATTAGAATAAATCCTCTCAGACCTGAGTAGTATAGGAACAATATAAAATTATATAGATATTACTTGGGGTGGTTCGATTTAACTGTAATGGAATTAAAACTTTTTTCTTATTGTAAATATTGTGATTTATTGGTACTAAATCTTAAGGCATGTTATATAAGATCAAATTATTTTTCCTGGTATTTAGGCTTGCAATCTTACAAGTCAATTTCTTTCCAGCGTATTTGATAACTAAGTAGTGCAAGAACATCATAAAAGTATATAGATGTTACTTGGTGTGGTTCAGTTTAAGTTGGTTATGTTTCATATTGTTAGTATTTGTGCCCTAGAGACAACACTATTATGTTTATATTATGAAACATTTGGATTATTAATTATGATTATATGGATTATTCTTTAGTAATTTATTATATCTTTATTTTCTGCGATAAGATGTTAGATTAATAAATGTCCTTGGAATATGATATGTAAATCTATATCTCTAAGTACGTGATTTAGAAATGAGATTATGAGAATAGTATTGATATTCCTAAAGGTCCCTAGTCAGTATTATTGTTAAGGGACGATAATAAATACATTGAGACTAGTGTGTTTGTTGGCTGATGATCACATCTCATTGATCATAGGTATGGTGATACTAAAGTTAAAATACAGGCACATGTATTAAATACATGGTGATGGATTGACCCGTTGTGAGATACTACATGTTTATAGTGTCATAAGTTAATCTCACAGTGATAATGATGTATTGGTCCTTTGACCTGAAATTATTATATTTCTATACGAGAATTAATATACTTTGATACTATTAAAAGTTATCCTTGACCGGGTAATAATAAAAGTAGACATTTGGTACATTATGAATCGTATGAGAAATATGAATGATCTAGATAGGATTTAGCAATCCCTTATTAAAGAAGTGATATTATTGGCCTCTTGATTGAGTAAGACTATAAAATGCATGGTCGTGCTCAAATACTGATATGTTAAATAGTTTATTCATTGATCAAGAAAATAAGGATTGGACGTTAACAGAGGATGACACAATGTATGTCTCGAGTTTGATCTATAATATAAGGTTAAAGGGATTATATTAGATTGTACATTATTCACGAAAGGTTTAATTGATCACCGATTTAATTATTATTACTTGGGTAACAATGATGTATTACTAGATGTCGCTTATTGTTTATGATTTTTAATTAGATTTAAAATTGTTGCCAACGTAATAATAACCTAAAGGTTCGCACAAAGAATGATTGGAGGATTATTTAATGTAAATTCGGATTTAAATTAAATGTAAGTAATTCGAATTATTTGTTATTAATTAAGTGTGACTTAATTAATTAAATAAATAGGAAATTCGTATTTAATATTAAATCCAAAATTAAGTTATTGGATGATTAAGTGAGACTTAATAATAATACAATAATTAGAATTTCAAATTTAATAATAATAATAACTCCAAAATTCAGTTTAGGGTTGTAGGCCCATTAGCTCTTGCCTATATAATATCTTTTTCTAATAGAATTAGGGTTACATTTTTTATTTGATAAAACATAAACCCTAGCAGCTTGAAGAGAGATAGATAGAGCAAGAAGGCGGCCTCAAGAACGTGCTAGTACACACCCATCCTCCGGACGATCATTCGTGTGGATACCTTGAAGGCGTAGATCGTTTCAGCGACGGGCTACGTGGTGATCATTCAAGACCTCCATCTTTCCATTAACATAAAGCTTCTTAAGGTAAACATACTGAACTACGAATTAAATATTATTTTTCATTGCGTTTATGTGCTAAAAACCTTTCAATGGCATGAGAGCTACTTGTGAAAAGTTTTTAATTCGTTTATGTGTTTAACCGTTTTCGATATATGAGCATGTACGTGATTCGCCATGATTTGATGTTGATATAATATGCTTGGATATGTATGATTTTGAATATATGATATTCATGTGATTTATATAATCATAAGATGATTATGTAATCTGTATATATTGATATATACATGATTTATGTTTGTTCTAATTATGAGAATCGTATTAGATACGGATTCTAAATTGGTTGCTGCAGATTTGTTGAAATCTGGGTCGGGTGTCCGATTTACGCAAATGAATACCCTATTCGATAGGTAAACGAGCGTCTGAACAAAAATGATAGCTAAATCTATCGTTGACTCGTCTGTAAGGCGTTTGACGTCGTTTACTACCCGTAAATAGTGATTCTTATTTTTCTGATTTGATTCTAATTTTTCTGCATTTTGTCATATTTCTTTTATGATTAGATCATGGATAATATGATATGTTAAGATCAGATTATGTGTTTTAACATGCTTATATGTGTTGTATGAGCATGATGGATGGTTATGGCCTTTCGACCTTAGTGTAATGGTTTTGGTTTTGGTTTTAAATACGACTTGCATGTCGTCAATCTTCATAATCATAAATCTCGAATATAACTCGAGTTATTCTTGTAAGTTCATTAGATTAGTTTTACTTTCAATCATTTAATGTAATTGAAGACTCAAGAAGGCTATCCAATGGTGGTGATTCAAAGAAGAAGACGAGGCATACAAGAAGTCTAAACAAAGAAGAAGACTTATATAATAAGTAGTTGTATTTATTTCCATCACCACATTAGATTGACCTTGATCTTTATCATGAGGTTGATAAAGATCACATAGGATGGGGTCATAACCAAACACATTTACTTTATTGCACTTTACATATTGATGTATGAATGTATGTATTGAATAGTTAATGATGCATGCTTTAATTAGATTAATCATGCATGAATGTATGTATTAGATATGTCACCCATGTCATGCCTAAACAAGATAAAATCTGTAACGACTCAAGATTTTAAAATTTACAAATGATTATGAGATTCTCGTGTTTATGAAACACGGAATGAAATACGAATCTTCTTTATTTCCGACATGGGGCGATTTTGTCAACAACGGGTTCATAGAACTTGTAAGGCTGTGGATTTTAAGCGAGACCGATGTGACTCCTCCACTACCTGGAAATCAAACCATTGACGAGTATTGCTTTGAAGTATTTTATTCAAGGAAAAATTGGGAATCTCTTTATGATGGGATCATGATCGTTATAATACTAACAAAACCCTAATGTTTATATTAAGTTATTTAGATGCCTTCCAATATGTCCAACGCATTAACCCCTAGATCGATAAGGAGTGGGTTTTCCAGAGCGAAGTACTCACATCTATCGTGGGACGGCGTGTTGAAGTATATGATACTTTTTAGACCTTTGGGTTTTAACTTAACTAAGTTATCACAATAGGATTGTGAACTTAGAGGCATAGAGTTTGGTGAGATTTATTGGATAAATAAGAATAAATGTTGTTCCACTAAACTATCCAAGAGTTATATAGTTGATATAATTGACAATTGTTGTCTACCTTATTGAATCGTTTTAGGAGTAAAGCCAAAGCTGAACTAAAACGTTGTGAAAATTTGGATCTTGGCTCACTAGAAAGTATATAGAAGATACTCTTTCCAAATTAATATTTAGGGCTATTAATTTGATAAAATAGTGGGAGATATATATTTTGAATATATATGAATAATCACTTGAACATAATTTAATAATCATCTATAAACTAATTTATCTTATGCATTTTAAACATTGTAGATATCAAATGGTAATCAATTCAAATAACTTCTCCGTGCGATCAGTCCTTGAGAAGGAAAAACTGACAGGAACAAACTTCCTTGACTGGTAGAGGAACTTGAGGATTGTCCTCAAACAAGAGCACAAGCTCTATGTCATACCCTTGCCCTGCACCTCTCCTTGAAGGAGCATCCCGTGCTCAACATAATGTTTATCAGAAACATATCGATGATGACACGGATGTTCAATGTCTCATGTTAGTGACCATGAATGCTAAACTTCAGAAACAACGTGAGAATAAGGATTCTTATAATATGATTGAGCACCTTAAACGTATGTTTGAAGGACTGACTCTTCAGGAGAGGTTTGATACTTTCAAATCGTTGCATGCATGTAAGCAGGGAGAACGTGATCCGGTTGGACCGCATGTTCTAAGGATGATTGGGTATATTAAGTACCTTGCCAAGTTGGGTGCCCCGATTGCTGTGGAGCACCAAATTGACCTAATTTTGCAATCTTTAAACATCAGCTATTCTCAATTTGTGATGAATTATAATATGAATGAGATAGATAAGAACCCCACCGAACTGTTGACTATGTTAAAAACTGCTGATACTAACGTTCAGAAGGCATCCCCAGTTCCCATGTTGATGGTGAATAAGGGGAAGGCCAAAGGAAATGGGTAAATGGAAAGGCAAGAGGAAGATGGAATCTAAATCGAATGCCAATCTGAAACCTGATCCGACCAAGGCTTTGAAGCCTAAAGGTGGTGTTCCAAAGGTTGGTGATTGTCACTATTGCAAGAAACCAGGTCATTGGAAGAGGAACTGTCATGCTTATTTGGAGGATCTGAAGAAGAAGAAGGTTGTTGTTACTGCTTCTGATTCAGGTATATATGTTATAGAAGTCAATTTGTCTACCTCTACATCTTGGGTATTAGATACTGGATGTGGTTCTCATATTTGTATAAATGTGCAGGAACTGCAGGGAAGTAGGACATTGGCGAAGGGAGAAGTCGACTACAAGTTGGCAATGGAGCAAAGGTTGCTGCTTTATCTGTAGGGATTTATCGTTTATCGTTGCCCACTGGGTTTGTTTTAGTACTAGATAACTGTTTTTACGTGCCTGCGATTTGAAGAAACATTATTTTGGTTTCTTGTTTGGACAAGAAAGGTTTTTCGTTTTTGATTCAGAACAATGTTTGTTCCTTTTCATTCAATAATGTTACCTATGAGGTTGCACATTTGTTTAATGGTTTATATGTTCTTGATATAGATACTCCTGTTTATAACATAAATAATGATAATAAACGTATTAAGATGAAAGACTCAAATCAAACATACCTTTGGCATTGTCATTTAGGTCACATAAATGAGAACGCATTTCCAAATTACATAAAGATGGTTACTTGGATAAGTTTTATTTTGAATCATACGAAGAATGCAAATCTTGTCTCATTGGAAAAATGGCTAAAGCTCCTTTTACCAGACAAGGTGAAAGGGCCGCCGAACGATTAGGACTTATACATAGTGATGTATGTGGTCCAATGCGTACGATGACAAGAGGTGGCTTTTACTACTTCATTACTGTTAGATATATTTGAGATGTCATGTCTAATCTGGTTTGTGTTTAGTTTTCAGAACTTAACAACAAGACTTATCAGGACTTACTGGAAATCAGAACTTACTGAAGTCAGAACTTAATATCAGAACTTAAGACGTCAGAAGATATATATCAGGACTTAAGTGCGGGAAGACTTCAGATAAGGAATGCGACTGATTTACAGGAGAAGATCTGGACTAAAACAAAAGAAGATATGCATGAAGAGTTAAAAGACTAGAAGACTTGTAGAAGATATCTGATTGATATATTTTAGGAGACAGAATTATATTCCATATCAATTAGAAGATATCTTATAACTATGTACTATATAAACACAGCTTAGGGTTCACACTATATGTGTTATCATTATCGAGAAGAGTATACATTATAACCTAGCAGCTCTTAGTGATATTGTTCATCACTGAGAGAGAACAACAGTTCTATTGTAACAGAGTTTATTTGAACATACTAGTTCTTTGTTACATACTTGTGTTGAAATCGATTTGATTGTATAAACACTATATTCAACCCCCCTTCTATAGTGTTGTGTGACCTAACAAGTGGTATCAGAGCTTTTCTGTTAACACACATACAGTAAAGATCCAAACAATCATGTCTGAAGAAACACAAACCCTAACTAAGCCCACCAAAACTCAAGAAACTCAAAACACTCAAACCCACAGTCAATATGAGACTATTAGGATTCCCATACTGAGACCTTCTGAGTATCCCATATGGAAAGTAAAGATGGATATGTTTCTGGAAGCTACAGATCCAGAATACCTTGACAGAATTAATAAAGGACCATATAAGCCTACCAAGCTTTTTTTTGCAGTTGCTGATCAACCAGCAAAAACCATACCAAAGGAGAGAGGTGAATACACACATGAAGATATCTCATTTATTGCCAAGGATGCAAGGGTAAGGCATTTGCTGCATAGTGCAATTGATAATGTCATGTCAAATAGGGTAATTGGATGTAATACTGCAAAGGAGATATGGGATTCTTTGGAGACAAGATGCCAGGGAACTGATGCAATCAAAAAGAACAGGAGGACTATACTCACTCAAGAGTATGAGCACTTTGACTCAAAAGATGATGAGTCATTAACTGATTTCTATGACAGGTTTGTCAAACTCTTGAATGAACTGTCACTGGTGGACAAGGAATATGATCTAGAAGATTCAAATCTAAAATTCCTTTTAGCTCTTCCTGAAAATTGGGATTTGAAGTCTACTACCATAAGAGACAACTACGACCTTACTGAAACTACTCTTGATGAAATTTATGGTATGCTCAAGACTTATGAACTTGAGATGGATCAGAGGAGCAAGAGGCATGGAAGAAAGTCAAGGACAGTTGCTCTTAAAGATGAGGAGGTGTCTCCTAAAGTTGTTGTCTCAAAGAAGGGCAAAGGAAAGGCTTTCATCATAAAGTCTGATTCAGAGTCATCAAATTCTAGATGATGATTCAGAAACTGAAAGTTTATCTGATGTTGATGTTGATACAGAGATGATGCAACTGTGTGCTCTTATAGTGAAGGGTATCACAAAGATAGCCTACAAGAAATTCAGAAAGGGCAAGAAGTTTCCCAGGAAAGGTGGAAGTTCTGATAAGAAAGGGTTCAGAAAGTCTGAAGGCAAAGGAGGAAAGTCTGACAGAGGAGACAACTCAAATGTCAAATGCTACAATTGTGGTGAAAGAGGCCACATATCTCCTTACTGCAAGAAAGAAAAAAGTGATAAAGGCAAGGCACTTATCACAAAGAAGAAAAGATGGACAGACACTTCAAATTCCAAAGATGAGGTGAACTATGCTTTTGATGGCAAATGCTGATAGCAGTACCGACACTGCTGAATTAAAGGTACCTCAAACAACCTTTGCTTTTCATACTGATGATATTACTGAGTTGAGATTATACCTTAAAACCATGTTCATTAGTTTTAGAGATCAGACTTTAACATGTGAAAGATTAACATCTGAAATTCTTGCTCTTAAAAATAGAAATGACTATTTAAAAAAGGAGTTAGTTTTTCTTCATCAAACTAAGAAAGAAAGAGATGAGGCTTTGTATGTTAGAGATGAAATGCTAAAATTGAATGAATCTCTAAAAACTGATTTAGAAAAGGAAAGAGAGATCATCAGGACTTGGACTAACTCGGGCAGAACAACTCAGAACTTACTAATTTGTGGAAACTGGAAAGAGGGCTTAGGTTATGGAGATGATAAAAGTGAGAAAGGAACTGTGCAAATTGAGCCAATTATTGTTAAACAGACTGTTAAGCCAAAGGTAAATCCTATTAAATTTGTAGCAATATTTATATGCCTGTTCCTAATGCTCCTAGAAAGAAATGTTACAACTATAACTCTAACAATCTTGCTTCTTCTTGCAGGAAAAATAAAGATATAAACTCTTTACCTCCTAGATCAGGAGTTAAGAGTTAGTCTGTTAGGTTTAAACCACAAGAGCCTTGTTTTCATTGTGGTAGTTTATGGCATTCCATTTATACTTGTAAGGAATATCATAGTTTGTACTATGATTATTATCAAATAAAACCTTCTTTAAAGAAAGTTAGTGTAATTCCTTCTAGTGTAAAGTCTGATGCAAAGTCTGATATAAAGTCTGATGAATAGTTATGCTATCATAAACTCTGAAACTAAATCCGCAGCAAATGCTAACAAACTTAAAAAGGCCAAAGGATCCAAGCAAGTCTGGGTCCTTAAAACTAACCAATAGTGGTCTTTGTGATTGCAGGGCAACAGGAAAAACATCCTAGTTCTGGACAGTGGATGTTCAGGATATATGACTGGAAATAAAGCCCTGCTATCAGACTTTACGGAGAAAGCTAGCCCAGGAGTTTCTTATGGAGATGGCAACATGGGAAAAACTCTGGGATATGGCAATATCAATCTTGGGAATGTCATCATTGAACAGTAGCTCTTATCTCAGGACTTAAACACAATCTGCTAAGTGTGAGTCAAATCTGTGACAGAGGTTATCATGTGGATTTCTTTAAAGAACACTGTGAAGTTGTAAGTAATTCTACAGGCAAAGTTGTTCTGAAAGGTTACAAGCATGGTAACATATATGAAGCCAGCCTTTCAACAAACTCTGATTGTAACGACCGAGAAACAACGCTTGTATTATATCATAAGAAAGATAAATTATTTGTATTATTATGTGATTAACTATGTTGAGTCATTAAACCCTAATCATTATGTGCTACGTGTTGTCTGTTTTGATCTGAACGTGTTTTGGATATTTATTGAGTGTTTTATTGTAAGTTATACATTTTATATCAAAACCCGCGCAGCTCAAACCATGTTTTAAAAGCCCGTATTCCAAACAAAATCATTGGCCCTACTTTGCCAAAAACAACCTATACCATATCGCTATTCTGAACCCCTAGACGTTTTACAAATTTACCTTTTTCGCGAAAAACGACTTTTCCGGACCCCTTCGGGTACCAAAGGGCCCACAAAAATCACATTTTTATTTTTATATGATCATGAAATTATCATACATCATTTTTCTTTGCATCTTTGTAATATTCATAATTTTTGGGAATTTTTGACATTTAATTTTTATTTATTAGATATTTAAAAATTCATTATTAATACCCAAATTTGTAAAAATTGAGGCCAAATATTTTTATTAGGAGTGTAATTAGCCCCATAATTTTATTTGGGGGTATTATTTTGCATAAATATAAATAGCTAATTATTAGTAATTAATTAGTTAATTAATCATAAAAAATCAGAAAAATCAAGAAAATCTCCAATTCTCTGAAATTAGGGTTTGGAGTTCTTGGAATCGAATTCAATTTTGAAGGTGTTTATGTACATCAAATCGAACATGTAAGTAATGGTTGTGAAGCTCTTTTGATTCTCTATCAGTTCCTGTATTCATTTTTGCTGTTAGATTAGATGATTTTTAATTCATAATTTTCGGGTTAATTCATGAATTCGGGTTTTTAGTTTGACTGATTGTTTGATGTTGTTGTTGTTGGGAACGATTAGATCGTCGAATTTCTGACTGTTTGGCACCGGTTTCATCGGATTTCGTTTAGGATTTAGGTTCGCCGGAGAACCGCCATCGCGACGGCGTTCTCGAACTTTTCGGCATCGTGTTCGATGAGGAAGGAGGAGAAAGGTCGTGTCTGTGTTGCTGCGGAACAGGAACGTGAAGAAACGGTGAGGAATCGAGATGTCGTTGTGATTCGTTGTCGAATCGAAGCTCGCCGGAGATTTCCCCGTCGGCGTTGGGTTTTCCGTTCGGGCATCCTGTTCTTGAAGACCCGGGTTCGACCCGATTTCCAACCCGGTTTCGACCGGGGGTTTGACCCAAAAACCCTAACCCTGAGTTCTGTTTTTGTGTTTCTGATTTTTAATATTTATTTTATTTTTCCAAAATCAGAAAATTATTTTAGTAATTCTAAAAATCAAATAAAAATTAGATTTAAATTCTGAAAAATATTATAATTAATTTCTAAATTATTTTATTAATTTAGAAATTCGAATTTAATTATTTAATTATTTATCTAATTATTTATTAGTTATTTAATTAAATGAATAATTAGGTAATTAATTAATAAATAAGGATAAAAAATAATTGATTAATACGAATAATAATTCGTTAATTAGTTAAATATTCCGAGTAACTCGTACCTATTCGAGTCGTGATTCGTTAACTGAGAGTTATTAATCGAGCGATATTTATTCGAAGAATATCGTACTAATTATTTGTATCGAATAATTAAATACTGATCGTCAATTGATTAATAAATCGTATACGGTATAATAATAATAATAACAATTCGATAGTTATTCGAGAATCGCGAGTAGCTCGTATTTATACGAGTAGCTAATCGTTGAGTTAAGTTATGATTCGAGTAATATTTATTTATTCGATAAATAGCATATCAGTTAATTGTATCGATTGGTTATTTTTAAATAATAGATCTGATCGAGTAAGTAATAATAATTTGTAAATAATTGTAATAAATTGTAATTAATCCTAATAATTAGGGATTAATTATCTTAAAATATAATAATTATTAATTAATTATTTAAAAATATAATTAAGGATTATTTAATTATAATTAATTATTTAAAATTAATTATTAATTAATTAAATCTTGTTTAATTCATAATAATTAAACCGTTAGTCCGATTTAGCGAAACGAAGACCCCTAGACTCAGAAAAATGAAACCAATCCAATAAAAATAATTGTAAGTCATAATTTCTTCCGAAAGAGAGTGGTCTTGTGGTAGTTAATTATTTATAGGCCCTAATAGGGGTAGATTCGAGTCAAATAAATCCCGAAAAATTGTAATAAAATCAGACAGGGTTAGTTAATACAGGTATGAGTCTAGTATCGATTCTAAAAATATTTATAAGTCTAAAAATTAATTATGTGCCTTATGTGCTTTACGTGATTATGTGAACCATATGTGCTATATAATTATATGTGTATATATGCGAGTCAGATAGAAACGCATGGGTAGATTGATAGGGTTGCGTAGTATCAATTCGAGATACGCGTATGTAGTAAGTTATCTAAACGACTATCTTTCTATGATTGGTTCAGTGTCAGCAAGGCCGATCAGGCTAGGGACAGAAGGCAGTGAGTTGAACCAGGTTAAGTACGCGCAAGGCAAGTTTTTCCCCTATTCTAAATTCAGAATAGTGAATTATATCCTATTTTTCCATATCAGTTACCTTTGATAATTCTTGTTCATATACACTGTTACATAATTATTGAATTTTGTTTCTATTTCATTTCGATTCTTGATTTCTCCCAATTTATTGAATCCTTTTTTCATATTTCTATACTTTTACCCTTGTTACATATACTCAGATATATCCTGATATTGGGATATATCAAAAGCATTCCAATTGTACTGAATGCTCAGCTTTGGACTGGATGGTTACGGTATGGGCTGGGTTTTACCCAGACCTTTAATTAATAGGCCATAGTTGCCTGAGTACTCCTTATGTTGGTTGGGTCTATGCAGTTGGGTATAGATCCGCACTATATCCTGACTGATCAGCAGGTTATAGTGCATATGTTTGTTCTTGTTTCCAGTCTTGTTCATTTGGCACTCGCCAGTGTTGGCAAATTATTATTCTATCCAGATACAGATGGTTGTTCAAACCAGCAGCTTATTGGTTCACTTATTCTTCTCTCTTTATACTATATATATATTGTTGCACGCTTGTTGAGCAATTTTGGCTCATCCCCTTTTAGTGTTATTCCTATTGTTTTACCAGATCAGGTGTAACAGGATAAGTAGCATTATGGTTTGAGTAAAAGTTCGTGTGGTTTGAATAAAAGTTGTGTGGTGAGAATGTAGATAGAATAAAGTTTTGTAACAAAGAGAGTTCTTGAGATATATTGTTTTTATTTGGGTTTGTAATAAAGTTAGTGTGTCGTTCTTGTTTTCAACTCTTAACCTTAAAAGATCCCGAGTAGCAGTAGTTCGGGGTAATTATCATATTTATATTCCGCTTGTGCAGGTTTAGTTTGTAGTTGCTATTAATAATGCCCCAAATCTATACCCCGGATTTGGAGAGTGTTACAGTTAGCATCAGAGCTTAGGTTTTGACCCTTGAAAACAAGAACATTAGGATTAAGATAAGATAGGAAGATCATATAGGATAGAAGTAAGAGCAAGTCCAAGAGTGCCCTAAATGCATGTCCTAAACTAGAATTTAAGGCATTTTGTTTAAATGAGTGCTCCAACAATGTCCTAGTGGTGCCTTAAAACACTAGGACATGAATCAAATGTCTCATTTTTAAGGCATCACTAGGCATGCCTTATTTAATTTATATCAATAAAAAATTTCTTTCCCTTTTTTTACACATCTCTTCTCTCTCATCTTTTTTTTCCCTCCAAATATAATTCAAATATAATATTATACTAATAATAAGGCACCATTATAAGGCATATTGTTGGAGTTAATATGTAAAATTCATGTCTTAAATCACTAGGACATTATATTTTATTATATTTATAAGGCATCTAGTAGGACATTGTTGGATTTGCTCTAAGCGTGTTAAGATTGTTTGTTTATGTGATTAGAAGTTATGAGTTTTAGGATTGTGATTTGATTCTTCTTGTGTTATTATTGTTATGTATATTAGATGGCTTCTTCGTCATCGTCTATGGAGCGGACCGAGACAGATCCAGTGGTTGCACCAGTATTGGCACCAGTATCAGTGCAGATCTTTCCTCCATTACCACCACCTCCACCATTGCCACCTGGACCAGCACCAGAGATACCCCCTCCACCAGAGGTACCAGATTTTGCAGATTATTTTCCATATTTTAAGCCGGAGATACCTGATTTTCCACCGTTAGAGTTCCCGGTGCTCGATGTTCCTAACATGGTTGATATTCCGCAGTGGGAAGATTTAGAGCCCCAGGTACCTGTGCTGCCAGTTAAGATTCCACAGATTCCACCGATGGAGCCTGAGTTGGAGCCACCAGTATATGCACCCATGGAGCAACCTGTTTTATTTCCCGCACCGCTAGCTATCTATGCCCCTGTTCCCGGGGTATATCAGTTTCCATAGCCAGAGTTCATGGATGAGGTAGTAGTAGATGAGCCATTACCATTACCTTCTCGAGGTTCCCGCACGGATCTTCATGAGCATCATACAGTTATGTATCAGCATTTTTAGACAGAGAGAGGAGAGGGTCAGATGGTAGGATCAGTGTAGAGAGATCCTTGGTTTGTTTGAGACACAGGCGGATGGTCCAGTTCAAGCACTTCACCCAGACTATATATTGAGAGAGAGGCTACGCCAGATTCACAGAATTGGTTCTTAGGAGCTTACTGACCTGAGGCAGCAGGACATTAGTGCAGAGGCAGCATACCGCAGGGCGACAAGACTTACAGAGGCAGTGTTAGAGGCTTTGCAGGAGGAGTTGAGCCATGTACCACCAGGATTCTGATCTTAACAGATGGAGGAGTGTTGTATTTTGTATATATTTTGTAGATAGAGGCAGCGTAGTATCGTATGACTAGTTTGTATGGGTGTAGCTACTAGTTTTGACTGATAGCAGTAGTAGTATGACTGACATATCATAGATTTTATATCAAGCATTGACACCTGCAGCTGGTGTCCTACCCATATATATAAGATAAACTTTTTCATGTTTTCTTTATTTTATTTTTTTAGTCATTTAAACATTTACACTGTTGTGAATATGTTGTGTACTTGATGATTACCTAAACAAAACATCTAAGTAGATTTTACTTAGTGAAATAATGTAGCACTCGACGGATAAGAATTATAGTCCCGACGGATAACTCATTATAGTCCTAACGGATGATTAACTTATTATCCATCGAGTGTGTAGCTTATGTAATAATAAGTTTGTAGCACAGTGTTGTATGCACCTTTGTATAGAATCTGAAGTAGCATATAAGTCATGTTGACTTTAACTAGATATGCAGAATAGGTTGATTAACTGTACATAAGTAATGTCTTGTAATTCTGTATAAGTGAAATGAAGTCAAGTGCCAAAATAGCTACCAACGGATGCTTAACAAAGCTTCGACGGATGATCAAATGACTATCAACGGATGTTTAACATAGCAGTCGACGGATGATCAATTAAGTCATCGACGGATGATCTGAATGATCATATCAAGATTCAAACATCAGTTGAACAGTGAAAGCTGACACACAGCCGTTGAGTTGGATACAAGTACACTGTGAAGCCCATTAACTGGGTAATAGAGGACGAAAAGCAGCAAAGATCAAGACTGTTAGATTTTATATTTGTTCAGTTCTTTTGACTTTGTAATCTTGGTAATATATAAACCAAGAGAGTAGCAAATAGAAAAATAACTGAGATAGCTAAGAAACAACAACAGAGAAATCTTTGTAAGCTCTATCTTTAGCATTTCCTGTGTTTTTAGCAGTTCTATTTTGTAAGCAGTTATGAGCATTTCTGCACACAGAGTCCTCTCGATATATTAAATATATCTCTGGTGGAATTGTTTAAATCCACCAGAAAGTTTTTTAAAGCCTCTTGTTTTAATTACTTATGTTTTGATTCATTCAAGTTTACATTCCGCATTGTGCTAATCAAAACAAATATATCCATAATCGAGTTGAACATTTTTATTTCAAGAAAAAGGTTCAAGAATTCCATTCAACCCCCCTTCTGTAATTCTTGCTATATTGTTAAGGGACTAACAATTGGTATCAGAGCAAGCTCTTAATCTACAAAGAGTTTAAAGATCATAACAATTCAGCAAGATGAACAAGAAAGATGTTGGAGTCAAGATTCCTTTTCTTGATAAAGATAATTACCATCATTGGAAGGTAAAGATGCATCTTCATATGCTTTCTCAAGATGAGGCCTATGTGGATTGCATAGAAAGAGGCCCTCATGTTCCTATGAGAGCTGCAACAGGAAATGAACCATCTGTTCCAAAGCCAAGGCATGAATGGTCTGATCCTGATATTGAACAAGTCAGGAAAGATAAAAAGGCCATGAACATTCTGTTCAATGGTGTTGATGCAAACATGTTTGATAACATCATCAACTGCAAGACTGCCAAGAAAGTTTGGGACACAATACAGATAATCTGTGATGGTACTGAGCAAGTAAGAGAAAATAAAATGCAGCTCCTGATTCAGAAATATGAGCATTTTCACAATGAAGAAAGTGAGTCACTCACTGACATTTTTAGTAGATTCCAAAAGCTACTAAATGCTCTTAAATTGCATGGAAGAGTCTATCAAACTAAAGACTCCAATCTGAAATTTCTCAGATCTCTTCCAAAGGAATGGAAACCAATAACAGTCTCATTGAGAAACTCACAAGATTATAAGGAGTTTACTTTGGAGAGACTGTATGGCATTCTGAAGACCTATGAGCTTGAGATAGAGCAGGATGAAAGAATGGAGAGAGGAAAGAAGAAAGGAGGATCCATTGCACTAGTGGCTGAACTGGAAAAGGAGAAGGAAGTGAAGATGGAAGCTGTGGAATCAACTTCAAAGGCCTGTGAAAGCAAGGGTAAAGGGCTAGCTGCAGAAAGTGAAGATTCATTGAGCCAAGATGACATGGAGGACATTGATGAGCACCTAGCATTCCTTTCAAGAAGATTTTCCAAGCTCAAGTTCAAGAAGAACTTTGGAGCTGCCAAGCCAAATAGAAACATGGTGGATAAATCAAAATTCAAGTGTTTCAAATGTGGCTTGGCAGGGCATTTTGCTAATGAGTGTAGAAAGTCAAATTCCAGTAAGAAAAGATTTGAGTCTGTGGATTATAAGCAAAAATACTTTGATCTACTCAAACAGAAGGAAAGGGCTTTTATTACACAAGAGAATGACTGGGCAGCTGAGGGTTTGGATGAAGATGGGGATGTCAGCTATGTCAATCTAGCCCTTATGGCCAAGTCTGATGAAACAGAGACAAGTTCCTCAAGCAATCAGGTAATCACTACAAACCTTGCATATTTATCTAAAGCTGAGTGTAATGATGCAATAAATGACATGTCTACAGAATTGTATCATTTGCGTGTTACACTTAAGTCCCTCACTAAAGAAAATACTAAAATCAAAGAAAACAACTTGTTTTTGAGTGAGAGGAATAATGTGCTTGAGTCTCAGTTTGTTGAGTTTGAGAAACTAAAAATTGAGTGTAGAATTGCCAAGAAGGAATTAACTGAGTCCTTGAAAAAGGAAGAAATTTTAAAGAAGCAGCTCGATCGTGAACATGAGGTGATTAAAGCATGGAAAACATCCAGAGATGTTCATGCTCAAATCACCAAGGTTCAAGGAATTGAGTCTTTTTTGTGATGAAGCCTGGAAAAAGAATAAGGAGAAACTAGAACCTATTTTGGTAGATGGATTGCTGACAGATGTAGACTCGACGGATGATGAGAACTATCCGTCGGATAACAAAAAGTGTTATCCGTTGAATGATAAAAAATCCTCATCCGTCGGCTGTGAGCAAACCCATTAGCAAAGCCAAATTAACCAAGCTAAATGAAAAGTATGGGTCCGTTTCCAAGAACTTTGTTTCAGGAGAGTCGAGTCAAGCCAAGAAAGGGAAGAAGGCTAATATTGGTCACATGACTGTCAAACAGTTAAGTGACAGACTTGAGAAGATAGAGGTAAAAACATAGACTAAAAGGAAAAACAATAGGAATGGTAAAGTAGGGATTAACAAACATAATAACTACATACCTGACAAATATGCTCCTAGAAAAATCTGTATCAAATGTGGTAGTGTAAATCATTTGTCTGTTAATTGTAAATCTGCCATGCCTACTCCCATGTCTGTTCAGCCTCAATTCTCTAACATGAATGCCATGCCTCCCATGCCTGTTAATGCTATGCCTACACAGAACATGAATGCACAGTGTTATAGATAAAAAACTAAGGTTATTATTTGCTGTATTTATTACTAAGATTCGGGAGCTCAAGGCCTTTAATGGCTGCTCTCGTGTATCGTAGCTTAATTCTGCCTTTACGAGATGCCTACGTATCTCTGTGAATTAGAGAATCAAGCAAAAAAAAAAGGTAGTTCTGATTTATGGGGTGAGGCCCCTTATATAGATGTGGGAGTCCTTGAATTGGACTTGGTATAGGAGACTTGGTGGACAAGCCTCTGAATTAGGATAGACTTAGGAGTCCTAGGAAGTAGGAAGCTGATTCCTTATCCTTTTAGGTCCCCTTGAGGCTAATCTATAAGGATTTATATCCTTATCGGGACTCTTCTCAATAGCTGATTTTTCCCTTATTAATTAATTACGAAATTAATTAATAATTAGGGCTTTTGGGCCTTTTTTATTCCATCAGGCCTGGTCTGGTCCATCAGGCTTAACCTTTCTGGTCTGAGTATCATATATCTTTTTATTGGGCCTAGCAGCCCACAGCTTGTACAATTAATGCATTATTTAATTATACAATCATAATTTATTTATCCCTATCATTTGCCCCCCAACTTTTGGGAAACATTGATTAGGTTTCGCAGAAGTTAAGTCTATTTGTTCCCTTACAGGGTTTCGCTTTTCCGTAAAGTATGGAGCGACCTATACATTTACAATGAATTTTTCCTTTTATTCAGGAATTATCTTAATTTCCAGGAATTGTTCCCTTATTTCCGGGATTTTTCCCTTATTTTCTGGATTTTTCCCTAATTTTCTGGGATTTTCCCTAATTTCCTGGAATTTTTCCCTAATTTTCTGGGATTTTCCCTAATTTTCTGGGATTTTTCCCTAATTTTCTGGGATTTTCCCTAATTTTCTGGAATTTTTCCCTTATTTTCTGGGATTTTCTGGGATTTATCCTTTAATTTTCTGGATTTATTCCTTATTTCTGAAAATATTAACATTTTTCAGAAAATATTTAAGGAAATTTCCTTATTTTTCTGGATTTTTTCCCTAATTTCTAATTAAATGATCAGAAAAATAGAACTTTTGCTGCTCAATACATCCTAGGCGTTGTTGATCCACGCCTAGGAGACAGTTTCCTAACAACGTCTAGGAAACTTGCGTCCTGGGCGTTGTTGGAGGCTGATGCTTCCTGGGCGTTGTTGATCCACGCCTAGGAGACGGTTTCCTAACAACGTCTAGAAAACTTGCGTCCTGGGCGTTGTTGGAGACAGATGCTTTCATAGATCCTAGACGTCGTGCACCCACGCCTAGGAGACAATTTTCTAACAACGTCTAGGAAACTTGCGTCCTGGGCGTTGTTGGAGACAGATGCTTCCTGGGCGTTGTTGTACCACGCCTAGGAGCCACACTTCTAACAACGGCTAGGGATGATGCATCCTGGGCGTTGTTGAGGACAGATGCTTCCTGGGCGTTGTTGTACCACGCCTAGGAGCCACACTTCTAACAACGGCTAGGGATGATGCATCCTGGGCGTTGTTGAGGACAGATGCTTCCTGGGCGTTGTTGTACCACGCCTAGGAGCCACACTTCTAACAACGGCTAGGGATGATGCACCCTGGGCGTTGTTGAGGACAGATGCTTCCTGGGCGTTGTTGTACCACGCCTAGGAGCCACACTTCTAACAACGGCTAGGGATGATGCATCCTGGGCGTTGTTAAGGCTGTTCGAGCCTTGATTCATTCAATGAACTTTGATTTTAAACCTTTTCAAAATTCAAATCTTATGGGCTTCCCGCCTTTTTCTTAGGCCCAGGCCCGTTTGTGCATCTTTGAGCTCCTCTATATGAGAGGTGGAGTGTGAGTTCATTTCTCACACTTCACTTTCACAAAAATTTCTAAACTTCAACTCTGCAATTAGTCTCTCAAGAATTGCCACCTCCAAGCGATTTCCGGCTTTCTACTCCGCCGCTTTTTGGGCTTATTTTGAAGATTCCGTTTGAATCTTCATCTTCTTTACTTACTTTCAAGAGCTTCCTGGGTTTTTGTCTTCATCCATGGCGGATTCTGATTCATCTCACTCCCATGTCCCCCAAGCTGTTGCCTGTCCCTCTAGGGCCAGCCGAGGTAAAAAATCTCTTGTACATTCCTCAGTTATTTCTCTTAGGGATCTTTTAACCGAATTTGGGCAAGCCTTTCCTAACATGTTACACTTAGATGCATATAATTATCCTTCTAGATTTGGTCCAGATCAAGTAGGTACCATAGCCCGCCTTTTTGGCATTTCTCACCCTTATAGGGCCGAGGCTCCAGGCCCAAATGATAGGGCCTGCTACCCAAAACCTGGGGCCATTCGGGTCTATAAGGAAACCTTCTATGCTGGTTTTCACCCACCTCCTCATCCTTTTGTTTTTCGCCTTTTGGCTGAGGCCCGAGTCTGTCCGACCCAACTCACACCCAACTCTTGGCGTTTTATTCACTGTTATATGGCCCAATCTCGTAAACACGGTTTTGAGCCAAATGTTTGTGTCTTTCGTTATTTATTTAAATTTCTAAATGCTTCTGAGGACCAAGGATGGGTCAAAATAGTTCATAGATCCTTGGCTCGTTCCTGCTTTATTTCTGGCACCAATCCCGACTCGTATCCAACATGGAAGAGTGAGTGGTTTTATGTATTTCTGGATTCCGAGGAAGGTTGGGACCATTTTTTCAGGCCCAACTTCTCAAAAAGTATAGACGGGTCTTTAAGAGACCTAAAATTGGGGATAGATGAGGATGCGGCCATCAAGGCCATTACTGCCGATAACTTGCACCATTGCGCTCTCATCCTTTCAGAGGGTAATTTGCAAGGTTTAGGTCTAAGTGACCTTGGTCCCGAGGGTATTTCTTTCCCCTTTTTGTTCCATTTTCTCCATTCTCTATTTGTCCTTTTTCTTACGTGCTCGTATTTTCCTGCAGCTAGGGCCGCTTTGGACACAATCTTCAAGAAGCGGGAGGCCCGTGCCGGCAAGGGCTCTGCTGTTGAGACCCACCGCGACAAGCGGGTTAGGATTGGTGACGGCCCTTCAGTCACGGTTCAGGAGGCCGTCCCTACCTTTTTATCCCAGAGGCCTCCTAGCCTTGATGAAGATACCTCTCCCTTCACCGTTACTTGGGGCCTTCAGAGGAGGGACACGGTGGTAGGGAGTTTCGAGGCTGCCGCCGTTTGGTCTCAGAGTGTGATCACGCCTCGTGACAGGGCTGAGATCGTAGAGTCTTCTGATGACCTACAGATTGAGCGTCTGGGTGCTCAGGCCGTGGCTTCTGTAAGCCTCTTCCTTTTTTAACTGTTTTTTTTATTACTTACTGTACTTTGATATGTTCGTGCAGATGAATACCTATCTCCAGGCTGCCCTTCACAATTTGAAGGATGTGAGGACCAGCCTAACTATTGTTGAGAGGGACAGGGATAGGTACCTCAAGGCTTCCGAGGCCAACTTCACTCGTTTCCGTGAGGTAGAGAAGGAGCTGGCGGATGAGAAGGAGAAAGTTCGTAAGCTGGAGCTGGATGCTCAAAGGGGCCGAGCTGAGGTGATAGCTGAGTATAAGGCATCTCAGGACTTTCAGGATGTCCTAAATGCTGAGTACGATGCTAACTTCCCGGAGACCTTTTCTAGCTGTTGGGAGCAGATAGTAGAGGAGATTGGGAAGAAGATTCCGGAGGTGACTCTCACTGCCTATCCAGTCCCTGATATTCCTGGGAAAGAGCCTCTTCTTGATGATATCCCTCTTTCTCCTATTCTTGCTTCTTCTGCTGAGGCCGAAGCTGTTTCTCCTCGAGGTGCTGATCCAGTTCCAGTTCCTTCTTCTGCTACCGATGAAGGAAACATCGATGATGAATTCTTCAAGGATCTTTGAGTATTTTGTTTTTCTTGTTTGGCCCATTGTGGCTTTCTATGTATTGACTTAATCGTATTCAGAATTTATTACCCTTCGGGGCTTATATTTTATATGTTGCTTTTCTTGCCTCTTTCTGTTTTGACTTTACAATCTTAATATGCATTTGAATCTTAAACATCCTTGGATTGAAATAATTTCAAACTCTTTAATATGAAGTCTGGTTTTTCAAAACCTTACATAGCATGGGTTCGACCCTAATCAATAATAACTAGACAATGTAAATTCTACTGGAATATAAAATCCTACGCAAGCAAAGCTTCCAGGTGCTTTTAAACCTACTTGTCACAATGACAAGTGAGAATCGTACTCCGCCTATCTTACACGTAGTAAACCTTCAGGTTTTGTGCGTGCCAGGTCCTCGGGACTTCAAAACCATTCATAGTTTCCAGCTTGTAGGTTCCTCTACCCTGAATGCTCTTGACTCTGTACGGCCCTTCCCAATTTGGGGCTAGCTTTCCTTTCTGTCCGACACCAGAAGCCTCTATTTTTCTCAAGACTAGATCACCTTGTTTGAAAAACCTCTCTTTAACCCTTAGGTTGTAGTAGAACGAAGCCTTTTTCTGATACTCTACTATCTTTGCATGTGCCTTATCTCGCACTTCATCAATTAAGTCCAGCGCCAACCTTTGCCCTTCCTCATTTTCCCCAGCATTGAAAGCTTGAATTCTTGGAGAAGAATGTGATATCTCCACGGGAACCACTGCTTCTGCCCCATATGCCAACATGAAGGGAGTTGCTCCAGTCGTGACTCTACAGGTAGTCCTATAGGCCCATAGTATTGGAAGTATCTCATCCACCCAATTATTTCTTGACTTCTCGATCCTCTTCCGTAGTCCATCCAGGATTATCCGATTTGCTACCTCCGCTTGCCCATTGGCTTGCGGGTGAGCCACAGAGGTGAAACGTAACTCAATTTCATTTTCTTCACAATACTTCTTGAATTCCTCATTGTTGAATTGTGTTCCATTGTCAGTGACGAGGATACGGGGAATCCCATATCGGCACATAATGTTTTCCCATAGGAATTGTGCAACCTGCTTAGTTGTGATTTTGGCCAAGGGCTTGGCTTCAATCTACTTAGTGAAATAATCAATGGCTACAATCAGAAACTTCCTTTGTGCTGTGGCCATAGGGAAAGGCCCTAGAATATCCATCCCCCACATAGCAAAGGGGATTGGGGAGTTGATAGAGGTCAGCATCTCGGGGGGTTGTCTAAAAACTGGTGCATGCTTTTGACAGCGATCACACTTTTTCACATATTCTTTGGCATCAGCCATCATTTCTGGCCAATAGAAGCCTAAACGGGTTATCTTATGAGCCAAGGCCCTGCCCCCCAGGTGTTGCCCACAAATACCTTCATGCACTTCCTCAAGAGCCAAGCGTGCCTCATCGGGCCTGAGACACCTTAAGTAAGGAACCCCGAAAGATCTTTTATACAGAATCCCATCTATCAAAGAGTACCTTAGTGCTCGAATAGTTAACTTCCGTGCTTCAGTTGCATCACTTGGCAACCAACCGGTCTGAATGTGAGCCTTGATGGGATCAATCCATGATGTCCCCAGGCCTATGGGAGCCACAAGCTTAACATCTATGCTTCATGTCTTCAATACACGGAAGTATACACTTCCTGAACTTTCTTCTATCTCAGATGAAGCAAACTTTGATAGCGCATCTGCCTTAGCATTTTCTTCCCTTGGAATGTGTTCAACATGGCATTCATTAAATTGAGTCATCACAGCCCTTACTAGGCGTACATACTTAGCCATCGTATCATCCCTTGCCTCAAATTCTCCCTTTACCTGGGATATGATCAGCTTCGAGTCTCCACGGACCTTTAAGTTTTTTACTCTAAGTGTCCCAGCTAGACCAAGGCCAGCAATCAGGGCTTCATACTCTGCCTCATTGTTTGTGGTTGGGAAGTCTAGCTTCATAGCATACTCAATTAAGAATCCATCAGGGCTTTGCAAAACCAATCCTGCTCCACTGGAGTTTGTTTTTGATGCCCCATCAAAATAGAGAACCCAATATTCTTTATCATCCTTCTCTTTGTCCCCATTGTCGACTCCCTTGTCTTGAGGTATGGTATCTTCCTGCCCCCCGACTTCTTGGTTGGGTATGGTACATTCCACCACGAAGTCAGCTAGTGCCTGGGCTTTTATAGCCATGCGCGGCTTATACTTGAGTTCGAACTCTCCCAACTCTATTGCCCACTTAATCAGTCTCCCACTTGCCTTGGGACTGTGAATGATGTTTCTCAGTGGCTGATTTGTTAGCACTTCAATCTGGTGAGCTTGAAAATAAGGACGCAGCTTTCTTGAAGCCATTACCAAGGCTAAAGCGAATTTTTCAATAGTTGAATAATTCAACTCAGCACCATGCAAGATTTTGCTGACATAGTATACGGGTTTCTGGACTTTCAGTTCCTCTTTAACCAACACCGCGCTCAAGGCGCTCTCTGAAACAGCCAAGTACAAGAATAAAACTTCACTCAGAACTGGCTTGGCCAACAACGGGGCCTGGCCCATATATTTCTTTAATTCTTCAAATGCCTTCTGATTTTCCTCACTCCATACAAAGTCTTTAATGTTCTTTAGTGACTTGAAGAATGACAAGCACTTGTCTCCTGACTTGGAGATGAATCGTCCTAGCGCAGCAACCCTTCCTGTGAGC